>NC_091761.1:74555000-74710586 GCF_029378745.1 Bos indicus
TCTGTGTATTCTTGCCACCTCTTCTTAATACCTTTTGCTTCTGTTAGGTCCATACCATTTCTGTCCTTTATTGAGCCCATTTTTCCATGAAATGTTCCTTTGGTTTCTCTAATTTTCTTGAAGTTATCTTTAGTCTTTCTTATTCTATTGTTTTCCTCTATTGCTTTACATTGATCACTTATGAAGGCTTTCTTATCTCTCCTTTCTATTGTTTGGAACTCTGCATTCAAATGGGTATATCTTTCCTTTCTTTTTGCCTTTTGCTTCTCTTCTTTTCTCAGCTATTTGTAAGGCCTCCTCAGACAACCATTTCTCCTTTGTTTTATATTGGGGATGGTCTTGATCACTGCTGCCTGGTCAATGTCATACCGTCCATTGAGGGTGGTGGTCAGCAGCAATTCCAACACCACCAGAGCTGCCATTGAAAGTCAGCCTGCACTAATGTGGCACAATTTCTTCCTTTATTCCTTGATAACAGTGGTGTCAAGCTCTAGAGCAGCTGGTATGCTATCCACCAGAGATTTGAACCAGACTCCTCCTTTCCTTCTCAGCAGAATTGACTCCCCTGAAATCAAGCCTTCATAAATACAGGTCATTTGCCAGTCCCTTGTTTTTCTCAAGCTTTGCCTGTACAGATGTACTCCATGCCCTGAAATCACCAGACTTACCGTGCAGATCAGAGACTTGTGAAAATAACAGACATCATCTCCATATATCTTGCCGAGTTAGTGCTTTTGTTTTCCTTGGATAAATACCCAGAAGTGGAATATAGTAGTTTGCTGGGGAATATAGTAGTTCTATTTTTCTGAGGAGCCTCCATACTGTGTTTCACAGTGGCTGCACCAATTCACATTCCTACCAACAGTGTACAAGGTTTCCCTTTCTCTGTATTCCACCCAAAACATTTTTGTTTTTTGTCTTTTAACAAAACATTTTGTTTTTGCCATTTTAACAGATGTGGGCTAATATTTCATTGTGGTTTTGATTTGCATCTTCCTGATAAGTAGTGATGCTGAGTATATTTTCATGTACCTGCTAGTCATCAGTATAACTTCTTTGAAAAAAAAAAAATTTATGTTCAAATCTTCTGCTCATTTAAAAGACCAATTTCTTTTCTATTGAGTTGTCTAAGTTCTTATTAGCCCTTTATAACTTGTATGATTTACAAACACTTTCTACCATTCAGTTAGTTACCTTATCACTTTGTTGAGGATCTTCTTTACTGTACAGAAGTTTTTTAGTTTGAAGACCACTTTTAGAGGGGCATACATGTTCCTTCAGGCTTCCCTGCTGGCTCAGATGGTCAAGAATCTGCAGGAGACCCAAGTTCGATCCCTGGGTTGGGAAGATTCCCCTGGAGAAGAGAAGGGCTACCCACTCCAGTATTTTTGCCTGGAAAATTCCATGGATAGAGAAACCTGGTGGGCTACAAAGGACTATAGTCCATGGGGTCACAAAGAGTTGGACGCGGCTGAGTGACACACATGTCCCTTCATTTGTTGCCACCATCAAGAACCTACACCTCCAACATTCTCTCTTCAAAAGGAGCTACTGGAACTACTGGGTTCCATATCTTTCTGTGTCTTCTGGGATTCTTTAGGATCTGGGATAGGGAATGGCATACTTTTTCCTGTTTTTTAGGGTTACTCTTGTAAAACTTCTGTGTTCAAATATCATCTTGCCTGGCAACAGTTAAATAAACATCTCTGTTTATATTACCAAAGGTACACATGTTAAGCTCCTCAGAACTCTCTCACAATGCACTATTCTCAGTACTAAGATAGTGCTACAGATTTTCAGTGCTGTGAATATCAGCTGATGAGTGAAATGCCAATCACTCTTTCCTGCAGACATACCCAACCCCTGAGGGTGATTTGCTTGAAGGTCCCCTACCCACCACCTCTTAGTTCTGGGAAGGGGATCACAGGGCAAGTAGAGAGTAATTTCTCTTGTATCATGAGTGTTTTATTCTCTGAAGAAGAAGTATTTTTAGAAATGATCCTCTGGGTTTCTCCACAACTCCCCTTCAGTCATACATTGCATATCCTGAGTTGACAAGTTATCCAGTGTTTTCAGAAAAATTTCAATTCCATCTTTGTAATCCTGAGGTGAGGGGGAATCTGTACCTGACCACTTTTGTTGATCACCCTCTTTTGAATAGAGACCTTAATTGCCAATTAGAGGGCAACTGGAAAATTTCACTCTGTGTTCTATTATAGCAGCTATTATTATTATCAGCAGGAACAGTGGCTGCTTTGTTCACACCAAACAGGTAGCTTTCTGTTTTCCTCTTTTATGGCCATTGTATAATGTATAGTTTCTGGATGGTGGCATTTGGGGGCATAAATGCTATAACTTTCTCCTACACAGATTTCCAATTGAGGCTCCTTTACAATCATTTTATGGTTTTAAAAATAGCTCCATATCTTCAAGTTCTTGTTTCCTGTTTCCAAAAGAGTTATTGGTCTTCCTCAAGCTGAGAAAAATACATTTGAAGAACAGAATAAAGCCTGTTCCTCAGAGTCTTGTTCTCTATAGGATTACCGTGTAGGAGACCAACCAAAGCTTGTGCCATTTTTCTGCAAATTCTGGTTATGTCTCTCTTTAGACTCCATCTTCTAATATTTACTCTCTAATTATCGGCTTAATGAATTATTTTATAGGAAAACCCAAAGCCAACAAAGTCCTCAGTAAGCTGGAAAAGCTTCATTTTTAGGAGGTGAAATATCATGCTGTATTGCCCTGGGGTACTGTTTTAATCATGTCTCATGCTATTCTGTTTTAGTTAAACACAGCTGTGGGTATCTCTTAATTAGTACATGGAAAGGACTGACAGTGATGTCTTTTGAATAGGTCTCTGATAAGTAAGGGGCTTCCCAGATGATGAACCTACCAATGCAGAAGACATGAAAGTTGTGGGTTTGATCCGAGTCAGGAAGATGCCCTGGAGGAGGGCATGGCAACCCACTCCAGTATTCTTCCCTTGAGAATCCCATGGACAGAGGAGCTTGGAGGGCTAAATTCCATAGGGTAATAAAGAGTTGGATGCGACTTAAGCAACTTAGACCCCACACACACTAGTAAGTAAACTAAGTTGAATCTGCCTGAGGCCAAGCAGAACATTGGGATGCTCTTGGTAAGCTCAGGTCTGCTCCCCTTTAACTCAACATTCTATTAAATTCAAAACAGAGATAAACTAAATTTTAAATAAATTGAAATTGGATACCTTATTATTTATGTTTATTATTCACATATAAGATGCCCTCTCTTCATACTTTTCAGACTTCCCTCCCAAGCTACACTTGTCTAGGAAATTAGATGAAAAGTAGAATTTACTGAAGATTCTGTAAGTGAGGTGGAGGTGAATCCCCATGGCCCAGCATTGAGCTCTGGAGCAGTATCCATTCCCCACTGCATCAGCAGCTATGTCTCTGTTTTCTGTCTCCTGCTAAGGTATTCTAGCTCTTGACTACTTTTCTGACATCTCTTTCTGACTTCTTCCCACAGGCTTTTGGGTTTCTCTGCCAGTCATTTCATTCTGTCCCAGCTATGTTATTTTCTGTTCCTTATCTGTTCCTTAAAACTGTTTCCAAGAGTGGCAAATACCTTTGTTTTTGAGATTATCATGTATACCCACTAAAAGAAAGGTTACTAGGATGCTTCCTCCCCAGCAGCAGTAGTTTATAACAAATGATGAATAATTTCTTCCTGTTCTATGCAAATGTTCAAAACAAGAGCTTTATTATATCTACTGAATGCAAGATAAACCAATTTATAATTTGCTATTTGTTTGAACTTTGTGAAGTAACCCATGTTAACTGGCTCCATATTTTCTATTTATTTCACTGATAGTTTAGCATCCCTTGTTGATCAATATATCCACAGATGGCCAGACGGCTGGCCCATTAACAGGTGTCCAAGTGACCCTGATCCTGGGCTCTACCAAACCTATTCATCTATACACAATCAGATCAGATCAGATCAGATCAGTCGCTCAGTCGTGTCCGACTCTTTGCGACCCCATGAATCACAGTACACCAGGCCTCCCTGTCCATCACCAACTCCCACAGTTCACTCAGACTCACGTCCATCGAGTCAGTGATGCCATCCAGCCATCTCATCCTCTGTTGTCCCCTTCTCCTCCTGCCCTCAATCCCTCCCAGCATCAGAGTCTTTTCCAGTGAGTCAACTGTTCACATGAGGTGGCCAAAGTACTGGAGTTTCAGCTTTAGCATCATTCCTTCCAAAGAACACCCAGGGCTGATCTCCTTCAGAATGGACTGGTTGGATCTTCTTGCAATCCAAGGGACTCTCAAGAGTCTTCTCCAACACCACAGTTCAAAAGCATCAATTCTTCGGCACTCAGCCTTCTTCACAGTCCAACTCTCACATCCATACATGACCACAGGAAAAACCATAGCCTTGACTAGCCGAACCTTTGTTGGCAAAGTAATGTCTCTGCTTTTGAATATGCTATCTAGGTTGGTCATAACTTTCCTTCCAAGGAGTAAGCATCTTTTAATTTCATGGCTGCAGTCACCATCTGCAGTGATTTTGGAGCCCCCCAAAATAAAGTCTGCCACTGTTTCCACTGTTTCCCCATCTATTTCCCATGAAGTGATGGGACCGGATGCCATGATCTTTGTTTTCTGAATGTTGAGCTTTAAGCCAACTTTTTCACTCTCCTCTTTCACTTTCATCAAGAGGCTTTTGAGTTCCTCTTCACTTTCTGCCATAAGGGTGGTGTCATCTGCATATCTGAGGTTATTGATATTTCTCCTGGCAATCTTGATTCCAGCTCGTGCTTCTTCCATTCCAGCATTTCTCATGATGTACTCTGCATGTAAGTTAAATAAACAGGGTGACAATATACAGCCTTGACGAACTCCTTTTCCTATTTGGAACCAGTCTGTTGTTCCATGTCCAGTTCTAACTGTTGCTTCCTGACCTGCATACAAATTTCTCAAGAGGCAGATCAGGTGGTCTGGTATTCCCATCTCTTGAAGAATTTTCCACAGTTTATTGTGATTCACACAGTCAAAGGCTTTGGCATAGTTAATAAAGCAGAAATAGATGTTTTTCTGGAACTCTCTTTTTCTATGCTTTTTCTATGATCCAGCGGATGTTGGCAATTTGATCTCTGGTTCCTCTGCCTTTTCTAAAACCAGCTTGAACATCAGGAAGTTCACGGTTCACATATTGCTGAAGCCTGGCTTGAAGAATTTTGAGCATTACTTTACTACTTTACCATACACAATAGTAAGACCAAATAAAACTAAACTGAGAGTTAAATTCTACAGGATTTTTTTGGTTTGTTTCAACTTTCTGTTGTAGCAAAATATATAACATAAGATTTGCAATTTTAAACATTATTAAAGTATAGTTCAGTGGTATTAAATACATACATAATATTGTGAAACCATTGCCAGAATCCATCTTCAGAAATCTTTTCATCTTGAAAAACTGAGGCTCTGTATCCTCTAAACAGTAACTCTCTTTTTCCCGGATTCCAACTTAATAGGAACAATTATAATTTTAATCTCTATAATTTTGACTATTTTAAGTGCCTCATATATATGGAATCATACAATATTTTTTTTTTGTGACTGACTTATTTCACTTAGCAAAATATTGTTTCATGCATGTTGTAATATATTCCAGAATTTCTTTATCACTTAAAGCTGAATAATATTCCATTGTATGTATACACATTTTGTTTATCCATTTACCTGTCCATGGGTACTTGGGGAGCCTCCACATTTTAGCAATTGTGAATAATGCTACTATGAAAATGGGCATACAATTTTTCTTTTATGATCTTCTTTTCAATTATTTAGGGTATATGCCAGAAGTGGATTTGCTGGATTATATAGAAATTCTATTTTTAGGAATTACCATAGTTTTCCATAGCAATTTTCACTAGCAATACACAAGGATCCTAAATTCTCCAAATTCTCACCAACACTTGTTTTCTTTTCTGTACTTAAATAGTAGCCTCCTAATGGGTGTGAGCTGGTATCTCATTGTAGCTTTGATTCGCATTTCACTTATGACTACTGATATTGAGCATCTTTTCATGTGAATATTGGACATTTGCATGTACTGTGTGGAGAAATATCCACTCAAGTCCTTTGCATATTTTTGAATTAGGTCCTCTATATTTTTGTTGTTGAGTTTTAGGATTTCTCTATATATTCTGGATGTATATATCAGATATATAATTTTCAAATATTTTCTCCAATACTGTGGGTTACTTTTTTATTCTAATGATAGTGTTGCTGGTATACACATCTGTTAATATCATGAAGTCCAATATGTTTGTTTTTTTATTGTGTTACCCACATCTTTGGAGTCTTATCCAAGAAATTATTGCCAAATTCAGTGACATGAAGTTTTTGTCCTAGGTTTTCTTCTGAGTGATTTATGATTTTAGATGTTATATGTACACCTTTCATCCATTTTGAATTGATTTTTGTGTATAATGTTAGGTAAGAGTCCTGCTTCATCATTTTGCATATGGTTATCCAGTTGTCCCAGAATAATTCATTGAAAAGACTGCCTTTTCATTGAGTGGCTTTTGTCCATTCACTGATGGACATTCAGTGTCAGTCCGTTGACTGATCTTGTCAGGCTTGTCAAAAACATTTAGCTGCATTTATGTGGGTTTGCTTATGAGCCTTCTTTTCCATTTCACTGGTCTGTATGTCTGGGTTTTTTTGTTTGCTTGTTTTTTGTTTATTTGTTTCTTTGTTTCAACTGTAACACACTGTCTTGATTACTATGCTGCTGCTGCTGCTGCTGCTGCTGCTGCTGTGTCGCTTTAGTCGTGTCTGACTCTGTGCGACCCCATAGACGGCAGCCCACCAGGCTTCCCATCCCTGCGATTCTCCAGGCAAGAACACCGGAGTGGGTTGCCATTTCTTTCTCCAATGCATGAAAGGGAAAAGTGAAAGTGAAGTCGCTCAGTCATACCCAACTCTAGCGACCCCGTGGATTGCAGCCTACCAGGCTCCTCCATCCATGGGATTTTCTAGGCAAAAGTACTGGAGTGGGGTGCCATTATAGGTTTATTATAAAGCTTGAAATCAGAAATTGAGTCTGGCCTGTTTGTTATTTCTCAAAATTGCTTTGGCTATTCAAGGTCCCTTGAGATTCCATATGAATTTTAGGATGGATTTTTCTGTGTATGCAAACATCATTGGGATTTTGATAGAGTTGGCAGTGAGTCTGTAGATTGCTTTGGATTGTATGGACATTTCAACAACATTGTCTTCCAATCCATGAACAGGGATGTGTTTCCTTATGACTCCCTTCATTTCCTTAGAGAATGTATTAAAGTTTTGATTGTGCAAGTCTTTCACTTTCTGAGTTAATGCCTAAGTATTTTATCATTTTTGAGGATACTGTAATTTTATTTTTTTAGCTGGGAATACCCTAATTTCTCCCTCCTCACTTTTGAAAGGTAGCTGTGCCAGGCATAGAATTCTTCTTGACAGCTCTTTTCTATTTTTAACACTTTGAATATTTGGGCCCACTACCTTCTGGCTTTCAATGTCCCTGATGAGAAACCTGATGATTTTCTTTTTGGGCATCACTTGTGTGCTTTGACTCACTTCTTTCTTTTTGCTTTCCAGCTCCTGCCTTTTGCTTTTGAAAGTTTGATTATAACGTAACTTGTGGTCTCTGAGTTCATTCCACTTGGAATTTGCTGAGCATTTTGGATGTTAAAGTTCATGTATTTCATCATCTTTGTATTCATGTATGTTATCATATTCATTTGGGAAGTGTTTAGCTATTATTTTTAAAACATCCTCTCTGCCATTTTTTTTTTTTTTTTTTCATTTTGGACCACCACAATGTCTATATTTGTCCATTTGATTGAGTCCCACATCTTCCTTATGAAAGGTTGCTGCTATGAGCTGTGAATGACACCAGGATTTGTAGCCTCCGGAGGAGAGGAATTTGATCTGGGGCCAGGGACAAGGCTTGATCACTCAGAAATTTTTGTGCAGCAAAGTTTTATTAAAGTATAAAAGAGATGCTGAAAGCTTCTGATATAGACATCAGAGGGGGACAGAAGAGTGCCCCCTTGCTAACTTTTATCAAGGAGCTATATACCTGCTAGCAAGCTCCTACTTAGAGAACAGAAATGCCTTAAATCTGAGAGAGCGCTGCACTAGACCCCTCACCCACAACATGCATTTTGAGATAGCATTGGCACAAGGTGAGTCATCCCCAGCCATAAAACAATTTACATGAATCGTGAAGAAAGGAGGATTTGCAAAGCAAATACATAGTTCATTAACATATCTTAAGGAATACATTTTCATGAGAAAAACACATTGTTAGCTCAAGGTTTGAGATAAAGTTAAGTTCAGGAAGAACCAGGTGTAGCCATGACAACACAGGATTAGAAAAGAAAAGATAAAAAGGCATTTGCCACTTGCAGTTTATTTCCTCCTGCCCCTTGGGGACCTCTGACCTCCCTACTGAGGCTGTTAACACTCTCACTTACGCCTTTTTTACTTTTCTCAATTTTTGTTTACTGTTCTTTACAGTTAATATTTTCCATTAGCTTATTTTCATGTTTACTGATTCTTTCTCCTGTCTGCTCAAATAGGCCTTTGAATTCCTTTAGTAAACTTTTCATTTCTGTTACTGTACTTTTCAGTTCCAAAATTTATTTTTTGTTTCTTTTTGGGTTTTCTATGTCTTAATAGACATTTTTGTCTTGTTTATACATTATTGTCTTGACTTTATTCACATTTTTCTTTGGTTCTTTGAGTACCTTTAAGAAGTTGTTTTCATCTTTGTCTACTATATGTTCCATAAAGTTTCCCCACCCCGCCCTGCCCAGGGAATGTTTCTTTTGACTTAATTTTTTTTGAATGGTCTGCCTGTACTTTCCTGTTTCTTTGTAAACTCTGTGATTTTTGTTGTTTTGTTGTTGAAAGTTAGACATTTGAACCTAATAATGTGATAACTCTGGAAATCAGGTTTTCCCCTTCCCTGGGGTTTGCTGGATTTTGTGATTGTTTTGCTTATTTTTAAAATTATTTCAGGCTATTTCTTGCTGAGGATAAGTCTGAGATTCAACTTAAGATCTTCTCAGATCTTTACTAGAGCTTTCCCTGGGCACACATGGTCTGTATTTCCCCACACATACAGTTGTTTTTAAATGTCCTAGCCTTTAATTGTTTGTTTTTTTATTTTTTATTTCCACAAAGGGGAAAAAGAGAAAACAGAAAGGAGATAAAAGAGTGCCAGTCCTTTAACTTCCTTGGAAGCGACTTCAGTCTGAGGAAGAGGAGTTTGCAACATTGGGGTCGATGCAAATATAGTGACTGCCCACCTCTTGTCTGCACCTCTGTGATTAGAAGCAGGAACCAGCAATCAGAGGACAGATACCCAGTATTTGTAGGACAGCATTGTTTTTGCATATCCTTTTGGCTTCTGCTTCAGGGATACTTACATGGATGCTTGACACATGGTTGGGGTATCAGATGGGTTGCTGCTAGTAAATTAGGAGCTAAAATTGTCAGAATTAAACCACAACTTGCTGTCTAAGTCTTCATCTGGAAGTTTCAAGCTTTCTATAAACTCTAGAGTTCCAAAATGGTTATATCAGACAGATTTTCCATTGCAACTTTTATCTGGGTAAAGAGATGGATCTTGGTGTTTTTTACTTCCCTATCAATCTGTGACTCTAAGAACTACAGAGTTTTTAGAACAGTATTGTGTTTGGTTTAATTTTTAGAACAGTATTGTGTTTGGTTTAAGCCTTTTATATTCACCACATGTACTTGGTTTTTAGCCTTGATTTTATGTCACTTAATCCCAAAGTTGCTCTTCAGATTTCAGGAAATAACTTAGCATCCTGGTTTGGGTCTTCACAATTCCTTGAGACATTTAGTATAGAACAGTAATGAAGTCCATAGGGCAGAAATCCTAGACTGGAATCATAGGGCAGCCACCTTCCAACTTTGTGATGTTGACAGATTCATCTGACATATCAGAGATTTATTCATAAAATTGAGTTAGCTTACAGAGGTTTGTTGTAAAGATTAAATTAGAAAAGCAGTTAAATGGTTTTAGCCTAGGATAACAAGCATGAAAAACTTCATTGCATACTTTTTGAAAGTATAATTTCATCAGTTGCATTGTACGGCAATGTCTGACTATTTTCATCTCTAGCAAGTGCCTAAACTTTCCCAGCACTGAGAAGATACTCACTGAGGCATCAGCGCTGCTGGAATCACATATGAGAACTCACCATCTCATATGACAACATGCACACTCAAGAGTTAACTCCCAGTATATGATCACTTGTAGACTCAAGGCATTATTCTCCTCTTCATTAAAATAAGATCAGATTGATGTCTATTGTTACTAGCCTTAAATTTCCACTTAACACAGCATTCACTATATCAAGGTAAAATTATGTTTGAAAGAATTGACTTCATGTAATGAACCCTGGGCTGGAAGAAGCACAAGCTGGAATCAAGATTGCTGGGAGAAATATCAATAACCTCAGATATGCAGATGACACCACCCTTATGGCAGAAAGTGAAGAGGAACTAAAAAGCCTCTTGGTGAAAGTGAAAGTGGAGAGTGAAAAAGTTGGCCTAAAGCTCAACATTCAGAAAACTAAGCATGGCGTCTGGTCCCATCACTTCATGGGAAATAGATGGGGAAATGGTGGAAACAGTGTCAGACTTTATTTTTCTGGGCTCCAAAATCACTGCAGATGGCGATTGCAGCCATGAAATTAAAAGATGCTTACTCCTTGGAAGGAAAGTTATGACCAACCTAGATAGCAGATTCAAAAGCAGAGGCATCACTTTGCCAACAAAGGTCTGTCTAGTCAAGGCTATGGTTTTTCCAGTAGTCATGTATGGATGTGAGAGTTGGACTGTGAAGAAAGCTGAGTGCCGAAGAATTGACGCTTTTGAACTGTGGTGTTGGAGAAGACTCTTGAGAGTCCCTTGGACTACAAGGAGATCCAACCAGTCCATTCTAAAGGAGATCAGTCCTGGGTGTTCTTTGGAAGGAATGATGCTAAAGCTGAAGCTCCAGTACTTTGGCCACCTCATGTGAAGAGTTGATGCACTGGAAAAGTCTCTGATGCTGAGAGGGATTGGGGGCAGGAAGAAAAGGGGATGACAGAGGATGAGATGGCTGGATGGCATCACCAACTCGATGGATGTGAGTCTGAGTGAACTCTGGGAATTGGTGATAGACAGGGAGGCCTGACGTGCTGCAATTCATGGGGTCGCAAAGAGTCGGACACGACTGAGGGACTGAACTGAACTGAAATGAAGGAAAATCAGGTGTCTTTCTTCTAATAGTAACTCCTGAATTCGGCCCTATTAACAACAACAAAAATGAGCTAAAGGCATAGATTTCATAAACAATACACTCTTTAGAATGTTTTTATGAGAACAGATGTATTTGAAGAAGAGAAAGCAGTCCTTTTTCATTTCTGACATGATGTAAATATGTCACTCTCAACTTGTGCACTTGTATCCAATTTCTGAGAAGCGTTTTGTTCTTTTTTATTGGTTACATAAAAACGAAGGACTTTTATTTATGCCTAGTTTAAATAAAGAGAACATGAAGGTGGCAGATTGTCAAGGACAGAACGTTTTTGGAGGAGATGCCACTTAACAGTGAGGGGCTGACCAAAAGAGGCAGGTGCCACCATGGAGAGTGAACCACAAGCTCAGTTCTAAGTGGTTCAGTTTTTATCTGAATAAAAATAAAAATGTGTCATGTTGTCAGGGACTCTCTGAGCTCTGAGCATTGGGAGTAAGATGAGCTTGGATGCAACCTACCAAGTGCCCTCAAAGCCTCTCTTTACTGGAGTACTTTGGACACACACAATTCTCTTTTCACTTAGAGCCTTGATCTTTCAGCTGAGTCCTCTGTCTCCTTTTCCCTCCAGTATAACCTCTATGTTTCTCACTGTTGTATGTGACTGCTGAAATAATGTCAGAACCAATGTACTTCTTTTCTTCTTCTTCTTCGTTTTTCTGGCAAGGCTTTATCAGGGCTCCTGCTGCAGCAGGAGAGAGCAAGAACAAGTATTACGTTCCCATACTTGCTTTCTCCTCAAGGAGGCGCAAGGTGGTTCTTCATAGGAGTTGAGAGTAAGGCTATGTCCAAGGGTTGGATCAGAGCACTGGTTTAGGTGTTTTGCCCACCCCTTTGTGCTGCTGTGTGCAGGGGGCATGCGCAGTACCCTGCTTTTGCTCCCAACCCAATGCTTTTGCTCCAGGTTCTTCAGAAATGGGAGCAGGATTTTTTAGTCTCTTTGTATCTTTTGTCCAGATTCTCAATTATCCCACTTCTAAACTGTATAAACTTGGATGAGTCAACACTCTAAGCTTAAGTTTGCTACATCAGTAAAATGGGCATAATAATAGTGACCAATTCAAGTTAAAATACTTAAAGTATTTTCCCTCTCTTTCTTTACTATATTCAGGTCTAGTAAGGACCTGAGAAGACCTGAAGTTTACTCAGAGTCAGTGCATTAAAATACTTACAAGCTTATTCACTGAAATCATTGAACTAATGGTATTTCTGATGACAAGCACTATGACACTTGCCACAGTCCAAGTGCAGAGTAAAACCCTCTGCTGGGTGCTGTGCTGCTGGGAAAAATTACACAAACATTCTCAGTGGCTTCACTTCAAAGCTGTAGTACAAGTCAAATGGGCACTCAATACTATCATGATACCCTCTCTGTTTTTCTAGAAGGATCATTTTTCACCCTAGGAATAAATTTCATATAACATCTATCCCTATAATATTTCCAACCCATTCCTTCTACCTCCTGTTTCAAGTATGAAGTTGCTCAAATGACATTGGGATAAAAAGAAATCAATAAAGACAAACTACATCATTTTCCTATCATCAACTGGTAGTCTCATTCTATTCAGCTTTATATTCTTAATCTGATACAAAGGAAGAGTTGTTCCTTCCCCTACCAAAGGTCAATTCCCACACATCTAGGGCCAGTGTCTCATCCCCTCTATTTGGATATACTGCTTCTCCTGAAACATAAGCATCCATATTTCCATGGAATCATTTCTATTAGCACATAGACATATGCTGGCAAACTCCACATTTAAAATGAAAAATAAAGAATTCTCTCTTTTCTTCATTTCTGTTTGGCTATTTATATATTGTCTGCCTCAAATTCACAGAAATAGTCTCGTGTGATTTATCTTTGCACTCTCCACTTCCTATTCAACCCACTCTAGTAGGCTTCTTCCTCTACCATCCCATACATTCCTTTAAGTGATAAATATATAGGACAAATCTACACTAGGCTTGGAAGTTGCAATGTGAGTCAGAGAGACAGTAATTCCCTCTTCACAGCACCTACACTGTGTAGCATTAAAAAGGATAAAAAACAAGTAACCACAGTAATTATAGAAGATACTAATGGGAAAGAAACAGATAATCAATATGGATAATTATTGAGGTTCATCTGAGACTCTTGGGTTAGATTCTAGGTGTTCTTGGAAGATACAGATAGAACAGACACTAGACACTGTGGGTCTTTCCAAAAGCAGAGGATATTCATTTCACAGTTTAGTGATGAATAGGACTTAGTCAAGAATTGAGGAAAGAGCATTCAAGTTAGAGCAAAGGAGCAGATGTTAAAGTCTGGTGCAGGAAAGAGTTTGAGCTTTTCCAGAACTGAAAGAAAATCTGTAAGCATGGAGTGTGGTGAACAAGGTGGGGAAGGACCTAAGCTGGGTATGGAGGGTGTGTAAGCACCAGAACATGAAAAATCCAGAAGGCCACTGTCAGTAGTTTGGAAATTTATCCCTTACAAAAGGATAATGAATAAAGGTTATGTAGTAATTAATGGTATTTTTGTTGTTTTTGGAGACAACCTTGAAATACTGCATATGTGAAAAAGAGGAGGCCAACTAGCAGATTATTCTGCTGGGCCTGGAGGACAGTGGTGGTCTAGCTAGTAATTAATCTTCTCTAGAAATTATAATCTTAGCTAGCTGGGCACCCTATGGGCCTCATCCCAAATAGCATATTTTGGTGCCTGAGATTTTCTGATAATAAAAACAAAAGCCCAAGTCTATTGTTTTATTATTATTGGATTTTGTGGCCTTATAAGATTGAAAGTTTTACTAATTTTATTGAATTTCCAAAATATTTAGCTATGGTATTAGCTGTTCTTAGTTATAATTTCACAAATAAAACTTACAATGACTTCATGGAGTTGGAGGCCCTGAAATCCTATTGACTTGTCCAACATCTCATATTCATTAGTAGATCCTATATTTTACTTAAAAAAATAATTTATTATTATTATTATTATTATTATTTCTGCTGCACCAGGCATCACATACAAGATCTTTCAGTTGTGGCAATGTTTAGTTGCAGCATGTGAGGTCTAGTTCCCTGACCAGGGATTGAACCTGGGCCTCCTGCATTAGGAGTACAGAGACATAGCCACTGGACCAGCAGGGAAGTCCCAAGATCCTATCTTTTTAGAAAAGTTCTCTCTAACTTTTGGGTAATAAGGAAGTGGTAGACTAGCCTTAAAATAAAGATGTTACTTGAGTATCACACGATGTAATTGTTTTTCTCACTGTATTCAAATTTGCTTCTCTTTTCACCTTCAGAGGACTTCTAATCTTGAGTCAGGTGAGAGGATTCATGTCTGGAATATCATATTATCGACTTTCCTTCCTAACTGCTTTCTATTCTATTGGAAGAAATAAGAGAGATTAAGTAATGGAATAAGATGATTTAGTATTTTATATGTGTGTGTGTGTGTGTGCCTGAGCACCTGCAGTCCACCAGGCTCCATGGAATTTTCCAGGCAAGAATACAAGAGAAGTTGGCAATTTCCAGTTCCAGGGGATCTCCTAACCCAGGGGTTAAACGTGCATCTCTGGTCTCTCCTTGTTTGGCAGGTGAATTCTTTACCACTGTGTCACCTGGGATATTACATATATGTATACATACATATATATTATAACCTCTGGACAATTTTAGGAATTTAAACATAGGATCTATGATCAGAACAAGATACAGTATTTGGATGGTGAAATTAATCAAGACAATTCTGTAGAAAGTGACAGTTTAAAACTCAAATTTTACCAAATCAAATTTTTCCTTCATGATGGCAAATGGATAAGTTCCACCTCAAATTTCTCTCTACTGTCCCAAAAAACAACATAGTCTTTCTATTGCCTAAAATGAAAGAATTCACTCCAGGGAAACTTCCAATGCTTTTAAATAAATAATCCTTTACATGTTTAGCATTATATTCCTCCATGATAGGAAAAGGAATGCTCTTTTAATGTGATTAAGGCTGTAGGAAACAGGTCATGCTATTTCAACATTTCTGAAGGAGAGAGGTTGGAAGTGTTAGTGTCATCAGAGTATGTTCTGTTGTTATAAAGTGGAATTCACATGTAGAGATAGGTGATTGATTGACTTATAAACATGTGGGTACTTTTATTAGATTATGAAAATAGGAGTCACAGGCAAACTCGCTGTATCATTTTTCATAATAGTGAAACTGCCAAAGGAGGAGGAAATAGGAAGATTTAACAAAAGCTGTTTCTAAAATGAACGGAATGTTAAAATTAAGCTAATTTGGATTGTATCTTAAACCCACTGTTTTGTCTATGTCTGCCTCATTCTCTGCATGTGCTGTAGAATGCCTGTTGTCTATCCCTGATAACCTGGGAAACTTTGCTCAACATGTAGTATTTATCCCAGAAACCCAGGAAAATCCAAGTTCCTTCATATACCAGTATTCTGAAAACTGAAACTCAAAGAAGGGAATTGATATGCTCAGAGCGTCACTTTCCCCACCCAGAGCATTAATTCCTAAGGTTGTCATAAAAAATTTCCACAAACTGAGTATCTTAACAGGAATTTAGTCTCAGTTTTGGAGGTCAGGAGCTTAAAATTAAGATATGGGCAGGGTCACCTTTAGAAAACTCCAGAAAAGATTTCTTCCTGGTTTGTTTCAGCTTCTGGCATCTCCTGACACTCCTTGGCTTGTAGCATACTTATAATCTCTGCCTCTATCTTCTGTGAAATGAAAATATCCCCTGCTATATTAATAAAAAAGAAATGTCACAACCATCAGCGATTTCTGGCCTCTAACTGTGAATGAGATCTCCCAAACAGTGATCCTGCTGCCACCCTCTGTGGTGATTACAGAGGAGCTGAGGGAATTCAAAGAGTAAGGTGACCAAGGAAACAGGATTGACCTCAGATAGCTGTGATGCTTATGAATGAAATGAATTCAGTGAGCCCAGGGGCTTGCATCTTCCCACATATAGAATTCCTTAGCGTGATACTTGATCTTTGTTGTTCAGACTGCCTGCTCCCTTTGTTTCAAACTTTTACATAGCCTGACTTCCACTCCGGCCTTCTTGGAGCAGTTTTCTCAGGGCTACTGAGATGTTGTGTTTCAGGTTTGGAGTTCTAAACATACCCATCAAATAAAATAACTCTTCAATTCAGGTTATGAATATACTTCTTAGTCGACACTTCACATGGCCTTTTTTTTTCTCATTGATTTATTTTTATTATTATTATTATTTTTTACTTTACAATATTGTATTGGTCTTACCTGTATCTCTGTGTCTACTTCACTTCGTATAAGGACACCCTTCTTTGGGCTTACCTGATGGCTTAGACAGTAAAGGATCTGCCTGCAATGCAGGAGATTTGGGTTCAATCCCTGAATCAGGAAGATCCCTTGGAGAAGGCAATGGCTACCCACTTCAGTATTCTGGCCTGGAGAATTCATGGACAGAGGAGCCTTGTGGGCTACAGTCCATGGGATCTCAAAGAGTCAAACACTACTAATGCTTTCTTTTTCTTTTCATTGGATTTTAACAGCTATCCTAAATCAAAAGTGAATTCATCTCAAGATACTTAACTAATTCATCTGCAAAGAGCCTATTTCCAAATAAGGTCATATTCTTATGTTCTGACATGCATTTTGGCAGGGACATTATTTAAACTGCAATATCTATAAATGGAACTGTCAATGCCTAACTTGAATGGTTATCGTGACTGAATAACTTTCATGCAAAATATTTGGTACATTTTAGGTGATAAATTTTCTTTTGTTTGTTTGTTTTTAGTGATACCGTTGTAGCCACAATTTCTGGGAAACAAACTCACTCAGAAGGACAATGCAGATAGTGGAGTGCAGTTTATTACACCGGCAGGCCCAAGGCAGACTCTCCTCTTAGCCAAGGACCTCGACCAGTTTTTGTGAAAACCTTATATATCCTAAATGTACTTGCGCAAACCCACCTCCCCAAATTCCCTGATACTAGTCTGAACAAAGGAAAACAAAGATACAGTCAAAGATAACCCATGATTCATATTCCTTAGGCCTAGGTAGTTAACAGTGGACAATTATCAATAGGCCTGTGGTCATACCCCAATAAGCATAATAGAACTTATGACTCTATTTGGTTACACAGATAATTAGGGTATTCTTTTAGGTGATAGAGAGTCTAGGTATGAGCCCTGGGGCTCTTCCATCTCGGGGGGTCTGGTTTTCCAGTTGGTATGTTGTTTCCATAGATACTGGACATATAGATCAAAGTCCATCAGATCAGATCAGATTAGTCGCTCAGTCACAGCACACCAGGCCTCCTTGTCCATCACCAACTCCCGAAGTTCACTCAGATTCACGTCCATCAAGTTAGTAATGCCATACAGCCATCTCATCCTCTGTCATCCCCTTCTCCTCCTGCCCCTAGTCCCTCCCAGCATCAGAGTCTTTTCCAACTCTTCACATGAGGTGGCCAAAGTACTGGAGTTTCAGCTTTAGCATCATTTCTTCCAAAGAAATCCCAGGGCTGATCCCCTTCAGAATGGACTGGTTGGATCTCCTTGCAGTCCAAGGGACTCTCAAGAGTCTTCTCCAACACCACAGTTCAAAAGCATCAATTCTTCGGTGCTCAGCCTTCTTCACAGTCCAACTCTCACATCCATACATGACCACAGGAAAAACCATAGCCTTGACTAGATGAACCTTTCTTGGCAAAGTAATGTCTTTGCTTTTGAATCTGCTATCTAGGCTGGTCATAACTTTCCTTCCAAGGAGTAAGCGTCTTTTAATTTCATGGCTGCAGTCACCATCTGCAGTGATTTTGGAGCCCCAAAAAATAAAGTCTGCCACTGTTTCCACTGTTTCCCCATCTATTTCCCATGAAGTGGTGGGACCGGATGCCATGATCTTCATTTTCTGAATGTTGAGCTTTAAATCAACTTTTTCACTCTCCACTTTCACTTTCATCAAGAGGCTTTTGAGTTCCTCTTCACTTTCTGCCATAAGGGTGGTGTCATCTGCATATCTGAGGTTATTGATATTTCTCCTGGCAATCTTGATTCCAGCTTGTGTTTCTTCCAGTCCAGCATTTCTCATGATGTACTCTGCATATAAGTTAAATAAGCAGGGTGACAATATACAGCCTTGACAAACTCCTTTTCCTATTTGGAACCAGTCTGTTGTTCCATGTCCAGTTCTAACTGTTGCATCCTGACCTGCATATAAATTTCTCAAGAGGCAGATCAGGTGGTCTGGTATTCCAATCTCTTTCAGAATTTTCCACAGTTTATTGTGATCCACACAGTCAAAGTCTTTGGCATAGTCAAGAAAGCAGAAATAGATGTTTTTCTGGAACTCTCTTGCTTTTTTCTATGATCCAACGGATGTTGGCAATTTGATCTCTGATTCCTCTGCCTTTTCTCAAACCAGCTTGAACATCAGGAAGTTCACGGTTCACATATTGCTAAAACCTGGCTTGGAGAATTTTGAGCATTACTTTACTAGCGTGTGAGCCCAAGATGGAGTCCTTCTTTCAAGACGGAGCCTGTTCTGTCTGTTTCCTCCTTCAATACCAGCATAATTATCTTTATTCCCGACCAAGATTGGTCTGAATATTCTCATTTTCTTTCTTTTCAATTAATTTTTATTGCAGTGTAGTTGCTTTACAATGTTGTGTAGGTCTCTACTGTATAGCAAAATGAATCAACTGTACATATACATGTATCTCCTTCCTTTTGGACTTCCTTTCCATTCAGGCTACCATGATCATTAAGCAGAGTTTCCTGTGCTCTACAGTATGTTCTCATTAGTTATGTATTTTATACATAGTAACAATAGTATATATGTATCAGTTCCAATTTCTCAATTGCTCCCACCAGCCCCTTTCCCTCTTGGTATCCATACAGTTATTCTCTACATCCGTGTCTTCATTTCTGCTTTGCAAATAAGCTCATCTATGCCAAGTAATGCTTAAAATTCTCCAAGCCAAGCTTCAGCAATACATGAACCATGAACTTGCAGATGTTCAAGCTGGTTTGAGAAAAGGCAGAGGAACCAGAGATCAAATTGCCAATATCTGCTGGATCATCGAAAAAGCAAGAGAGTTTCAGAAAAACATCTATTTCTGCTTTATTGACTATGCCAAAGACTTTGACTGTGTTGATCTCAATAAACTGTGGAAAATTCTGAAAGAGATAGGAATACCAGACCACCTGATCTGCCTCTTGAGAAACCTGTATGCAGGTCAGGAAGCAACAGTTAGAACTGGACATGGAACAACAGACTGGTTCCAAATAGGAAAGGGAGTACGTCAAGGCTGTATATTGTCGCTCTGCTTATTTAGCTTCTATGCAGAGTACATCATGAGAAACGCTGGGCTGGAAGAAGCACAAGCTGGAATCAAGATTGCCAGGAGAAATATCAATAACCTCAGATACGCAGATGACACCACCCTTACGGCAGAAAGTGAAGAGGAACTCAAAAGCCTCTTGATGAAGTGAAAGAGGAGAGTGAAAAAGTTGATTTAAAGCTCAACATTCAGAAAATGAAGATCATGGCATCCGGTCCCACCACTTCATGGGAAATAGATGGGGAAACAGTGGAAACAGTGGCAGACTTTACTTTTTTGGGCTCCAAAATCACTGCAGATAGTGATTGCAGCCATGAAATTAAAAGACACTTACTCCTAGAAAGAAAAGTTATGACCAATCTAGATAGCACATTAAAAAGTAGAGACATTACTTTGCCAAAAAAAGTCCATCTAGTCAAGGCTATGGTTTTTCCAGTGATCATGTTTGGATGCAAGAGTTGGACTGTGAAGAAAGCTGAGTGCCGAAGGATTGATGCTTTTGAACTGTGGTGTTGGAAAAGACTCTTGTGAGTCCCCTGGACTGCAAGGTGATCCAACTAGTACATTCTAAAGGAGATCAGTCCTGGGTGTTCTTTGGAAGGACTGATGCTAAAGGTTAAACTCCAATACTTTGGCCACCTCATGCGAAGAGTTGACTCATTGGAAAAGACTCTGATGCTGGGAGGGATTGGGGGCAGGAGGAGAAGGGGATGACAGAGGATGAGATGGCTGGATGGCATCACCAACCCGATGGACATGAGTTTGAGTGAACTCCGGGAGTTGGTGATGGACAGGAAGGCCTGATGTGTTGTGGTTCATGAGGTCGCAAAGAGTTGGACACGACTGAGCAACTTCACATTCACTTTTCACTTTCATGCATGGGAGAAGGAAATGGCAACCCACTCCAGTGTTCTTGCTTGGAGAATCCCAGGGACAGAGGAGCATAGTGGGCTGCCGTCTATGGGGTCACACAGAGTCGGACACAGCTGAAGTGATTTAGCAGCAGCAGCAGCAGCAGAGCGACTGAACTGAGCTAAACTGGTGCCATTTTTCTAGATTCCAGTTATATACATTAATATACAATATTTATTTTTCTCTTTCTGCTTACTTAACTCTACATGACACTTTCTAGGTCCATCCACATCTTAACAAATGATCCAATTTTGTTCCTTAAATATATTTTCAAGGTCTACTCTGTTTCAGGAGTTGAGTATACAAGGAAGTTGCAATATACAAATAGGAATGATTATTATCCTATCTCGTAGGCTTATGTTATAAGTGCTTCCCGGAAGCATGGCCACTGTGCAGAAGAGGGAGTGATAGCGTTTGGAAGAATGCAGTTGATAACTTTCTCACAAGCCTTTGTGGGAAGGATCACATGGTATTTTAGTAAGTGGTGAACTAAAGTAGAAAGCAGCTCTGGGATGGATTTAATTGGCTCCAAGGTGAGGTTCTTATCAACCATGCTATTCTCTCTCCAACATTAAAAAGATAATGGGAAATAAACTTATTCTTTGAAATGAAATCCCTAAGAGCTCAATTGGTAAAGAATCTGCCCGCAGGGCAGGAGACCTGGATTCAATCCCTGGGTTGGGCAGATCCACTGGAGAAGGGAAAGGCTACTCACTCCATTATTCTAGCCTGGAGAATTCATGGACTGTATAGTCCACGGGGTCGCAAAGAGTCAGACACTACTGAGCAAGTTTCACTTCCACTTTGAAATGAGTACAGGTTAAATAAAATGGGCACTCCATGAAAACAAAATTTTAAAGAATTGTTGAGCATCCTACCTCACTCATGACAGTAATGAATACTTATTGGAAATCAGTTTCAAAATATATAGTCAAGAAATATTTAAGAGCTTGTATTTTTTGACCAATTAACTCCTTACTTGAGGATAATCTAACTGTGGAAATTATACTTGATTTTTTTAAACCTTTTTACACAAAGATATTCATTTATTCATTCTGGCAATGTTTTTAATATTGAAATGGGAAAACAATGTAATGCGCAACAGTGGAATATTAGTAAAAAATATCATATACCCCTCAATTGAATACTGTGTGGTCATTATAATGTGTATTTCAAAAGAGAGCAATTAAAAAAAAAAAAAAAACTTTGATAATATGTATCAGATTGAATTTTCCTGGAAATAGACCCTGAGTTAAGGATTTGTCCAAGTTGTTTGTCTGAGAAATGATTATAGGAAATACAGTAAAAAAAGCAAATAAATAGACAAGGAGATAAGCCACTAAAAATATATATAGTTTGTAAACAGCTTGTCACTATTGGAAACTGGGGTTCAGTCCTACTGGAGACTTCATGAGACATACAGGGTGTACTTCAGTGTTGCTCCACCCAAGGGACCAGGAAACTGGTGTCTTTATCTGCCCCTGGCTCTGTCATTGGTGGAGGACTGTCATAGAGACAATATCTCTATAGCACTTATGGCTCATTGGGTGCATGACATATGCTCTAGAGGTTATAGACAGACCCAGGACATAAGAATTACAGATGTCTTCAGGGGAAAGTTTCTGGGCTTGGTGTGCCCAAAACAATGATGACTGGCAGCATCTTCTACATTATATGAAAAAAAAAATGTGCTCAAATTCTAATAAGACTTTTTAAAAAATTTCACTAGTAACATAACTTTTCTTGTACCAGAACACTTAAATGTAAGAACATTTATGTGAACATGTCTTAAAAATAACTGCAATAATGATAATTATTATGTGAGTGTGGTTATTCATTATGCACTTACTATCCAGGAATTACTATAATTTCTGTTTGGTAATAGCAGAGCCACTCTTCAATGTTAAGCAACCTGGAATCCAGAAGGTAATTTTAACAAACATGTTATACTAGATAATCCTTCTATCATGTATGTAATACAAATTTCCACCAGTTAAAAAATAATAAAGAGAAGCAACAAGTGTACATATATAGCTCAATGAATGATACCCATATAATGAAATAATAAAAGAAATGTTATAAAATACAAAACTTGTTTGTGTGGTGGAGGTTATCGAGACTTTGCTTCCTTTCTTCCTTTCTGATTAATTAAAAGGTCATCTGTTTGTTTATGAAAAAAATGTAGACTTTAAAATTTTTGATGAGCAGTAGTGACATAATTTTAAGGATCCGAAAATACTGAATTCTGAGTCTGCTGTTGAGAAACACTCGCAGTGTTTAGACTTCATCAATTGTCAAAAGACAGAGACAGATAAGAGAAATGTTGGAGTTTCTGGGTCCTGTGTTTTTTGAGGTCATTTGCCTTTGTAAGAAAGATTGATTCTGGCTCACAGGCAGTTATAATCACACTGTCTGGTATCAAAATAGTCCTTCCTTCCTGCTCTACCCCGCAGCACCCCATTGATCCTGGACCTCTCTGGGTGGTCTTAGACTCCTCCCAGCATCTGCTCAGCCTCTGAGCCACTCCAGTCTTCACTTTGCTTCCATGGGCCACATTAAATCCAAATTAAGAATTCCTTAAGGCAGAACTTTTTGAAAGAGTTGAAGCCAAAATAAAAGTTAATGAATTCCAGCAAAGGCAAAAGACCTCTAGATAGATGTTTTGCCCTTTTTGTTCATTGAGCTCATGCAGTTTTTATTTTCTCAATTTTCTCTCTGTAAAACTCTGTTCCACCAATGTTTTCAAAATTAATTTTGACCTTCCAGCAACATTTTAATTTCACATGCCCCAGTAGATTCTCTTTGTTCAACAACTTATTCTATATATTCATTATTCTTTTCAGAAAATAGCATTATCTTGCTCAACATAAGTATTCATTATATGCCTAATTGCACTGAAAGCTGCACATAGAGGCATTAGCCAGGTACAAGGGAAGCAGTGCTGGTCTCTAGGGGAACAGACTGGGCTCAGGAACAACCCTGTTATTTTACTCTGCATCATTCCAGTGTGGGACTGATTCAGCTGGAGTTCTGCACTCACCAGAAGCTTGGTGAGTCACCTGCCTGAGTCTCATTTTCATAGATCTATAAGACGATAGTGACTTCTAGGATTTTGTGATAATTTGGGAATGGTATCACTAGGGTACATAAAACGTGATGATCCAGAATATATAATAAGTAGTTTTTATTATTATTAATGATGGCATTTCCTTGACACTTACAAGAAATAAAACATTCCTCCTTATTCAGAATCATTCATGTGCTCTGTCTTCAAGAAAGTTCAAGACAAGAAGAGGCAATGACTTTTCTTCACCTTCAGGAACAAAATCCAAACTTCTGTCCAGTGTTAGCAAGGCACTGGGTATCTGGCTCCAGGGCCGTTTTCTGGCTTGCTCCCATTCCTTGTGGGCTGAACATCTGTCTCCCTGCCCTGAATACTGTTTTGTACATAGCAAACCTTTCCATGCTTCTCTGATTGTACACTGGCTTTTCACTCACTTTGGGCAGCTCCACATATTCCAATGTCCCTATCAATGTATGTCGGACACCTTCCTAACTTCCCTGTGTCACCTCTACCCTTGCTCCCTGTGACAGCTTTTTTCTGATGATACTATTGAGATGTCCCTTCATTTCTGGGCACCTTGTTTCACAATGTCATAATCTATTTATAGCACTTGTCTCTATCTGAAATTCCTTTTCCAAATATTTCTTGATTTTTTCTCTTTCTTCCAACTAGAATAAAAGTTCCACAAAGGCAGTAATCTTCCTGGACTTCCTTTCCACTCTAGCTGCAACTTCTTTAAAAACTGTGTTGCTAGATCATAATGGAACTGATGTGAATTGGATAAGAATGAATGGACAAATTAATGTAATTGATTCTGGTTTAAATAAACAAGTTTTAACTTTTTTCCCTATATAAGTGGTAAGTATAAAGAGTGGCTTCTAGAAGAAATAATTTTTGAGCTGAGCTTTGATGGTTAAATGATTGGAGAAAAGAAAAAAAGATGAAAGATAGGGAATTGGGTAGATAGAGAGAATATGAGCCCTGAGGACAAAGGACTCCCTTACAAGGATGCCTTATGATTGTCAAAATCTCAGTGAATCCAAACTATTCCTTCTGCAGCCTCTCCTAACTCAGCAGATACATGCTCTTATTCTCAAGCTAAATACCTTAGAGTCATGCTTTTTCTTCTTCTGACAGCCCATGTCCAGCTTAACAGGGATCCAATTCGCTCTACCTCGAAATACTTTCAGACCAAACCACCCCAGACATCATTGACTTTGATTGCTGCAGTAGTCTTCTAAAAAATCTGATTCTAACCTTGCCTCTTCTACAGTCTATTCTTAACAGGAAAGCTGGATGGAGACTTTTCGTGTTTTAAAATTTTTACTATTCATTTCAGTTCAGTCACTCAGTCATGTCCAACTCTTTGTGAACCCATAGACTGCAGCACCCCAGGCCTCCTTGTCCATTGCCAACTCCCGGAGTTTACTCGAACTCATGTCCATTGAGTCAGTGATGCCATCCAACCATCTCATCCTCTGTCATCCCCTTCTCCTCCTGCCTTCAATCTTTCCCAGCATCAGGGTCTTTTCAAATGAGTCAATTGTTTGCATCTGGTGGCTATATATTTGATTGAAAATGTGTTCGTTTCCAGAGAAGACAATGGCACCCCACTCCAGTACTCTTGCCTGGAGAAACCCAGGGACAGAGGAGCCTGGTAGGAGGCCGTCTATGGGGCCGCATAGAGTCGGACACGACTGAGCGACTCAGCAGCAGCAGCAGCAGTTGTGTTAGTTTCAGGTGTACAGCAAAGTGACTGAGTTATACATGTTCATGTATCTACTCTTTTTCAAAGTCTTTTCCCATTTAGATTATTACAGAGTATTAAGCAAAATTTCCTGTGCTATATAGTCATGAAAAAGAATGAAATAATGCCACTTTCAGCATCATGGATGGACCTGAACATTATCATACTAAGTGAAGAAAGAGAAACACAAATATCATATGATATCACTTATTGTGTAATCAAAAAAATGGTCAATATTAACTTAATTACAAAACAGAAAAAGACTCAGACTTGGAGAGTAAACTTGGTTACCATGAGAAAGGGAAAGGGAAGGGATAGATTGGAAGTGGAAGAAGTCCACAAGCTCCCTCTTCGTCTGGCTGGTGTCTCTGATGTCCTTCCAATCTTTTCTCTTTGCCTCACTCTGCTCATGCCAACTGGTCTTGTACCTCACACAAATCATTTACATGTCAACCTTACCCAAAGATCTTTCTTCAACCTGGAAAATTTCTTCCATCAAAACCTGCTTGGTGATTCCCTTGCCTCTAAAACTTTTATTCCAATTGCATCCTCTCAATGAGGTGACATTATTTAATTCCATCATCTGTCCCATGCCAGTCCAGTTCCCCTACTTTGAGGTCTACTCCTGAATTTTCTTTTTTGTCTGCCATACATAGAACCTTCTGGAGCATCATACATTTCACTTATTTATAAATTTCACTATTTATTTTATATCTTCCATCACTGGAATATCAGGTCCTTGTGGGCTAAGATGACTGTCTGTTTCCTGATGTGTGATAGATATTCAAATAATGAATGAGAGTTGATAATTAGTTTTATTTGACTCACACACAGGAAAAACAGGTAAAGAAAGTGATAGGCTTGGCCAGAAGTTAGCATGGGGTCAACTGAAAGAAAGCCTTCCAACTCTAGATGAGCACTTTGTCCTTTATTCTATGTACACCAGGGCATAAGGACAATCATTTATAAAGGAATTTGCATTGCCGAGAGCCTTCTTTAAGATGTGGGAGTAATTTTCTCCTGCACTTTTAATTTTCTTCCTCTTTGAAATTTCATTGACTTAACACTTGCCTTCATCCAGAGTAAAGGAATTGTTTTGGTCAGGAGTAGATGGTGATTGTGTTTCTAGTACATGGCACACTTGTACAATGCAAGCCCTCTGCTTGGTCAATTCCCCTTTCTTCCATTTATTCCCCATAGCAAACTATTCTGATTAGCTTGTATATGCTCATGGGAAATGTATAAAGTAGATACATGTTTAGTTACATAAGTGGCATTGGGCTTTACCCTCATTTGGTTAATTTTGCACTTCGCCTTCGATGAGGGCACCTGGATTGGTCCCCCATTGCCGCAGTTAATGGTACTACAGACTTGAATGGAGAGCCCTCTTTCCTCAGGCAGTTGTATCCTGTTTATGGAGGCACCCACCTTTTCTCACTACTTCTCCTGGAGTTAGCTCAGGTCCAGACTTTAATCTCTTCAGCTCACTGTTGTTTAAGAGTCTCATATGCACATACTTAGAAGGATAAGATCTACTCACCCTCACTCACTCAAGCAACAGCAACAAGTGCAACAACAGCAATTTGATATAAATTCATGTTGGCTTTTAGGGGTACTAATTTTTTTCTTAATTCTTGTCATTTGAACTTGACCTGATGTACATAACTGCAAGAAGATCCATTTTTCATATATAATCATTATCTAACACCTCCAGATCCTGGAAAAGAGTGTAAATATTAAGAATTTAGTAAAAAGTAATGCTCAAAATTCTCCAAGCAAGGCTTCAAAAGTACATGAACTGTGAATTTCCGGATGTTCAAGCTGGATTTACAGAAGGCAGAAGAACCAGGAATCAAATTGCCAACATCCACTGGATCATAGAAAAAGCAAGAGAGTTCCAGAAAAATATCTACTTCTGCTTTATTGACTATGCCCAAGCCTTTGACTGTCTGGATCATAACAAAGTGTGGAAAATTCTTCAGGAGAGGGGAAAATACCAGACCACTTTACCTGCCTGCTGAGAAATCTGTACGCAGATTAAGAAGCAACAGTTAGAACCGGGCATGGAACAACAGGTTGGTTCCAAATTGGAAAAGGAATATGTCAAGGCTGTATAGTGTCACCCTACTTATTTAACTTATATGCAGAGTATATCATGCTAATTGCTGAACTGGATGAAACACAAGCTGGAATCAAGATTTACAGGAGAAATATCAATAACCTCAAATATGCAGATGACACCACCCTTATGGCAGAAAGTGAAGAGGACCTGAAGAGCCTTTTGATGAAAGTGAAAGAGGAAAGTGAAAAAGTTGGCTTAAAACTCAACATTCATAAAATAAAGATCATGGCATCTGGTCCCATCACTTCATGGCAAATAGATGGGAAAACAACGGAAACTGTGACAGACTTCATTTTTTTGGGCTTCAAGATCACTGCAGATAGTGACTGCACCCATGAAATTAAAAGATGCTTACTCCTTGGAAGAAACTGCTGCTAAGTCACTTCAGTCGTGTCTGACTCTGTGTGACATCATAGATGGCATCCCACCAGGCTCCCGTCCCTGGGATTCTCCAGGCAAGAACACTGGAGTGGGTTGCCATTTCCTTCTCCAATGCATGAAAGTAAAAGGGAAGTTGCTCAGTCCTGCCCGGCTCTTCGCAACCCTGTGGGCGGCAGCCTATCAGGCTCCTCCGTCCATGGGATTTTCTGTGACTAATCTAGACAGCATATTAAAAAGCAGAGACATTACTTTGCCAATAAAGGTCCCTCTTGTCAAAGTTATGGTTTTCCAGTAGTCATATATGAATGTGAGAGCTGAATCATAAAGAAGGCTGAGCACTGAAGAATTGATGCTTTTGAACTGTAGTGTTGTAGAAGACTCTTGAGAGTCCCTTGGAGATCCAACCAGTGAATCCTAAAGGAAATCAGTCCTGAATATTCATTGGGAGGACTGATGCTGAAGCTTCAATACTTTGGCCACCTGATACGAAGAGCTGAATCATTGGAAAAGACCCTGATGCTGGGAAAGATTGAAGGCAGAAGGAGAAAGGACTGACAGGATGAGATGGTTGGATGGCATCACCAACTTAATGGACCTGAGTTTGAGCCAGCTCTGGGAGTTGGTGATGGACAAGGAGGCCTGGTATGCTGCAGTCCATGGGGTCACAAATAAGCAGACATTACTGAGTTACTGACCTGAACTGAACTGAGAAATATTAAAATATTCAATTGGTTACCTTGTATGAATCACATGAATGAATTAATCTCAGGCTTTTAGTCATTTTTAGCATGCATCTTATCTGTACATAATCAGAATTAAATATTTATTTTGTTGCTCTATGCTGAGTGCTGTAGATGTGCAGTGAACAAGGCATATGTGTAGTAACAACCCACACCTTACCTATCATTGATTAGTCCCTAGAGGTAGGAGGGTGTGTGTATTGCTTTCCCTGTTCCTCCTCTCTAACAGGACCCCTGTTCTATTAACAGCTTCATGATCTTTTGCAGAATTCCTTGCAGCTACAGCTTGGCCTGCCACCCAGTCCTAGCCAGTGAGTCTTGGGAGGTAGTCAACATATTGAGCTTCTGGGTAAAAGGATTCTCTGTCAATGTTGAACTTAACCTCACCTTGGGATCCTAAAAATCTGTAATGGTTAGAGAAATCCCTCACATATTCTGGGACACAACTCCCTGAAAATATCCACCCTTCCGCATATGACGGATGACTCAGAATGTCCCCCTGTCTACCCATAACAAAGTAAGATACAGGCTCCCCAAATTCCACTTCCTTGCCTGCCACATGTTTAGCTAAGCAGCTGCTTCAACCCACTGACCAATTGGGCAACCACACTCAATTCCTTACCTTTTTCCATTTGTTTGCTTCTAAATCACTTCAGTCGTGTCCGACTCTGTGACCCCATAGACAGCAGCCCACCAGGCTCCCCCGTCCCTGGGATTCTCCAGGCAAGAACACTGGAGTGGATTGCCATTTCCTTCTCCATTTGTTTACCCTTTCCTATAAAAGAAAACCCTTTCTCGGCCTGATCCTTATGATACTTGCACTTCCTCCAGTATAAGTGTCTCTTCTATGGCAATATTCCCCTCTCCTTAGTGCTTTCATCTTTTTGAATATAGTCTCGGGTTACCTAGGTCCAGATTTGTTTCTTATTTTTCATCTCCTTAAGAAAAAAACAGATGTATTAAAGAAAAGCCTCCTTTCCTTTTTTGCTGGATTCTGTGTTTCTATGCAGGAGATCTAGAATTTGCTTTGGTCATCTTGACCCATGAATAAGCCCTGCAACTCTGTTTCCTCTGAACTTCTTGTTATAATAAATAATAACCTCTTTATGACTTAAGCCAATGAGAGCAGGGAACTGCAGAGAAAGCTATCCTCATGAGTACCTGTAGCCAAGCGGCTGAGTCGTGGTTTCAATACTCCAGCTGAGGGGAATTTTGAATGTTGGGTATATTTCTGGAGTTGCTTTAGAGACATTATAGGGATGAGGAAAGATAATGGATTTTAATGGCTTGTTGAGTATGTAAAGCGAAAGATAGAAGCAGAATCATTTTAGGGGATTATGAATATCCTATAATATAGCAGAACAGGTTATAATTTTATTTTTTGTCTTCTCTAAGTTTATGACTTTTGACAGGCCAGTTCTCTATACATCAGTGAGAATCTAATATGAGTCTCTGGGGTCATATGCCATGATACTTGGTTCTGGAGATGCAGAGGCAGCACAGTCTTTACCCTCAAGGGGCTCATGGTTTATTAGGAGAGTTAAAATTCATAAACAAATAAAAATAAATCAATGTGAAAACTGCATTAGCAAATGTGCACAATTGCACAATTTATTGGGGGACTAATGAACTCTGTCATTTCATAATAAAGCCTTGTAATAATGAGGTGCATGAAAAACACCAATAGTTTTCCAGGCAGATGAGGATGAGATGGCCATTCCCCAAAACAGAAATAACATCTACCAAATTCATGGGTTACAAGTGTGAGAGGACTGACCTGGCCAAATCATGCAGTCCTTGTGGGCCTCACTCAGAGTCTGTATCCCAGACTGCAGTTGGTGGTTGTTAAACGGGGCCCCTGGGAACTCCAGTGATTCTGTGCGTTTCTCAGGCATCACCCTGTGAGGCCTGTGACTTATGGGACCTGCAGAGGGTTCTGGTGAACAAACAAAATCCAGTTCTCCCATTTTGTTAGCTTTGTGACACTGGATAAGTATGTTAACCTCTCTGTGGCTCAGTTTCTATACATGTATAATGAGGAAAATGATAGTAAATCTATCTTTGTGTTGTTATAAAGATATTCAATAAATTGCATAATATATATAAAGTTCTTAGAACAAACCCTAGAATATAGTGCCATGTATTATCTGCTAATATTATGAGGAAAACATTTTAACCACAAGGTCACAATTTTGCCAGATTTTTAATCTACCTATATTTGTAACAGTAAGATGATGCCATGTCCCCTGAAATTTTTAAAAATTTATTTTATTGAAATATGATTGATTTATGACATTGTATTAATTTCTGCAGTACAACAAATGATTCAGTTATACATGCATACATACATGTATATATATTATATATATATGCATTATTTTTCATAATCTTTTCCATATGGTTTATCACAGGATATTGAATGTAATTCATCCCTTAATCTTGTTTATAGAAAAACTTCAGCCTTCCCCAAGTTCCAAAGAGCAAATTTGATCAAAGAAGTGAGAAAATATAGAAGCAAAGGAAAACAATCAAGCAAGACAAAATAACAGCTTAGCCAAAATACAAAAGTCCAAGGCCTTTAATTCCTCTTCAAGTTATGCATGCGTGCTCCATCATGTCTAACTATTTTCAACTCCATGATTGTAACTCTCCATGCTGCTCATTCATGGGATTTTCCAGGCCAGAATACTGGAGTGGGTTGCCCTTTACTTCTTCAAGAGATCTTCCTGACCCAGGAAGTGAATCCTGTCTCTTGCATTGGCAAGTGGATTCTTTACCACTGAGCCACCTGGGTTTCATCTTTCCTCCTCAAGGACTATAGATGATAGTCATATCCTTTGAGTTGTTTTGCATATACTGAAACCCCCACCAGGTGGAAGAAGTTGCCTGCATGCTGACCAGAAGCATGTAGACCCTAGCTGGCTTATAACCAGAAAGCTGCTGATACTGACTTCTAATACCTCATAATCAACCAATCAGAAGAATGTCCTTGAGCTTATCACATACCTTCCCCCCTATATTTGTAACAGCAAGATGATGCCATGTCCTCTGAAATTTTTAAAAATTTATTTTATTGAAATATGATTGATTTATGACATTGTATTAATTTCTGTGTCACTTTTATCTTTTAAAGGCTTTCACTGAAAGCCATCAGGAATTTGGGTCTTTACTTGGGATCCTGTAATACAGGCTTCACTTTCCATTACCACAAACCAGTGTCAGTAGATTTGCTTTAGTATGCCCAGGTGAGAAGATCCAAGTTTGATTTGATAATAATAGCTTCAGATTGTGTTTAATATATCTTTTGAACAAATGTTTGAATAAAATTTTTTTAACATTTGGCGATAACTCTAGATTAATTTTTGCAACAATTGTTTGTGAAATGTTGTTAGTCACTCAGTCATGTCTGACTCTTTGTGACCCCATGGACTATAGCCTGCCAGGCTCCTCTGCCCACGGAATTCTCCAGACAAGAATACTGGAGTGAGTTGCCATTTTCCACTCTAGGGGATCTTCCTCTCTCAGGAATTGAACCCACAGCTCCTGCACTGGCAGGCCAATTCTTTACCATCTGAGCCACCAGGGTAGCCCATAGTGAATGTCTACTGTGGCCCAGACACAATGCTCAGGATAGAACAGCAACAAAACTAGCAAATAACTCTGCCTTCATGGACTTCCATTTGAAAAGAGAAACTCAAAAATTAAAAATATATTATATATAGGAATAAAATATATTAAGTACTCTGATAAAACTAATAATGTAAAACATTGGAAAAGAAATATTGTGAACAACAGTTTAATGCCAAATAGAATTGATAGGCAAGGTCTTGATGAGCAGGTGATACCCAGGAAAAATGTAAAGCAGGTTAAAGAGTAAATTAGCAGATTGCTGGGAGACAGATACTGTGTACTTGAGGAGCTGAGAGGGAACCAAGGAATTAAAAGAGGAATGAACAAGAAGCAAAGAATCAAGAAGAGTCTTTTGCCCCAAGGTGAGGAACTGGACTGAGTGGAGTATTGTTGGCAATTTGAACTTGAAATCTTGGGAGGGTGGGCTTCTCTGCTGGCTCAGATGGTAAAGAATCTACCAGAAATGCAGGAGACCCAGGTTCTATCCTTGGGTTAGGAAGATCCCCTGGAGAAGGAAATGGCTACTCACTCCAGTATTCTTGCCTGGAAAATCCCATGGACAGAGGAGCCTGGCGGGCTACCCTCTCATGGGGTCACAGAGAGTTGTACATGACTGAGCAAGTAACAGTTTCCCTTTGTATCAGTGATGAGACTACCAGTCTACGAGTGTGGAAGGTTGCACCCACAAAGGCCAAGATGAAAGTTACTCAACAGTCGATGGGGAACATAATGGTGGTTCATATTGGAGTGGCAGCAGAAATGGTAGGCTTTTGAATAAACTTGCAAAGGGCTATGTGGAAAGAGAGGCTGAGACAGAGTGTATCCAATGAAATCATTTGTAATTAATGTCTTTGGCAATCCCATTACTGAGAAATTATTTTGTGGGTTCCTGAGTATCTGGGCAAGAAAGTGTTATAGGTACAGAAGGCGGCTCTGGCTCTTATTCCAAACACAGGTGCATCCAATGGTTTTCTTGTCTTTAGACAGTAATCCTTGGTTATTTCTTCCCTTAAATTGTTCCCTTGTCTCCATCATAAAATAGAATCTGACCCTGAGTATTGTACCTTAGTAAGGGCAGTTTAACTGTGCATTCAAAGAACCACTAAATATATGTTCATTTTATATTTAGCCTCAGCTATTATGCATGATTATACTTGAAAGAGCACTGGATGGATGTCATAAGCCACAACAGGTGTGACTGGAGAAACACACAAAAGGCACCTAAAATTCAAAAGAGAGTGCAGACTCTATAAATTTCTCACTAAGGCAGGGGGATATAAGGCATGTTTGAACACTGAGGTCAATCAGTGTGCAAGCAAGTAATTGCTGACAGCCTAGAGCAAGATGGGAGATCCTGGGAACATGAACCAAGGGGCCCCCTCATAACACTCATCTTCAAGGTGCCCTTGGTTACCTTGCCTCGCTTAAAAGAGGAAATTATGGAGTTGCAATCAAAGCAGCTCCTATGGAATTATATCAACAGCTGAGAGACCATGGAACAAATAAGCTACATTGCCCATGATTAAAGCAGATTAACTAAAGATTTAGCTCTTCTCCATTAAGTTCCTGTTAAACCTTCTATAGGTATTATCTTATTAACATGCCCACACCTCAATGGCACACTCTTCATTAAGAGGTGATAGCAGGAGGGAAAAAATGACTATAAAATTCTTAAAAATTCTCACAAGCTTCTCACAAGCAGTTTAGTGAAAAACTAATGTTCAACACTTCCTTCTTATCAGGGATTTGCATGCATTAATGTATTATTCCATTCACTTCTCATGTAAATTCTGTTTTTTATTCGGAAGAGGCACTGAGGTAGCCTTAGTTATTTTCTCAAAAGTGTTGCTCTCTTCTAGAATCAAAATTGACCCAGCAAATATCAATTCTCATATTATTTCCATTGTATCATTTGTCCTTCAAGGCATGAACTATGACACCCAACATCACATGATGTTTTGGTTGTAAAACTCTCCTAGTACCCCGGTCTTCTATGTTTTTCACGGTAGTCTCATGCCAACTTCTGAGCTACTAGCTGACACAGTCAATGCCTGGAGAAGTCTTATTAGGGTATAAGTTTATCCATACCTTCATCCCTTATGGAAATGGTGAAAGGACAAGGTGGGAGCATGTAGCTGACTTCTCTATTTCATTTATTGTTTTGTAGTACAAGCTGTAGACACTGGAAATGACTGAATATTTCTTTCTGAGTATGAAGAAAGCTTACTTTCTTCCAGGTCATCTTTCTCTTATCCATTAATTACTTTGGTCTCTGGCATCAAATGTCCTTCAGGGATGGCCTTAGGCGAAGCTGTGAAATCCATTCTCTGTTCTGGGAAATTCTCATCGTCTGCCCTCTCCATCACTCTGTAGAACTCCCATTATCTTATGGGGCTTGTGAAAGTTGCCTTCTAGAAGCTCAAACAAGTATTATATGTATGAAAACATGCCTCTTTTTTGTACTTCAAAGGACAGGCCATAATTATTTTTTCCTCTTATGTTGGGGATCCCAAGGGAACACATGTATACCTGTGGCGGATTCATTTTGATATTTGGCAAAACTAATACAATTATGTAAAGTTTAAAAATAAAATAAAATTTAAAAAAAAGAAAGAAAAAATAAATGGCTCAGATCCCAATAAATGGCTCAAACTGATGCATACCCAGGTTCTAAAGTAAATGGAGAATAATTTGTCAGCCTTTAACAGTGTATTGCCCTTAGCCATGACTTCCTTAACATCATCCAGTTAAGTCTCAATTCTCAAGTCATCATATTTTTTTTTTTTTAAATTTTAACTATTTTATATTGGAGTATAATTGATTAACAATGTGCTAGTTTCAAGCATACAGCAAAGTGATTCAGTTACACATGTAGCTATTCTTTTTCAAGTTCTTTTCCCATTTAGGTTATTACATAAATTGAGCAGAGTCCCCTGTGCTATACAAGTAGATCCTATTGGTTATCCATTTTCAATATAGCAGTGTGTACATGTCTGTCCCAAACTCCCTAACTCCTCCCCTCCACCTTTCCCCCTGGTAATCGTAAGTTTATTCTCTCAGTCTGTGAGTCTGTCTCTTGTTTGTAAATAAGTTCATTTGTATTTTTTTTTTAGATTCCACATGTAAGCAATAGCATATGATATTTTTGTTTCTCTAACTTACTGTATTCAGTAAGACAATCTCTAGGTCCCACATATTTTTAAAACATTCTTTAAAGCAAGTCTCACAAACATATGGTTCCATGGCTGAAACAAGTTTAAAAGACTTTTAATTGAATGTTGCTTTATGGACCCAATCAAGGAAGTGTTAATTAGTTACTAATCTAGTAAGAATTCCCTCAGGAGGGCCAATAGGAACAAAGAAACAGATTCTGTGATTCGGAGTCAAGGTATAATAAGCTACCTAATGATCCATCCAAAGATGTTCACAGTCTAATATTAGGAATCTGTGAATATATTATCTTACATGTCAAAAGAGACTTTGCAGATGAGATTAAGTTAATGAGTTTGAGATGGAAAGAAAATCCTGTTTTATTTGAGTGAGACAGATGTAATCACAAGGATCTTTGTAAGAGGGAGGCAGACTTGGAGTCTGAGAAAATATATGGAGACAGAAGTAGATAAAAGAGTGACAGAGAGATTTGAGGATGCCATATTGATGGTTTTGAAGATGGAGACAGGTCTACAGACTAAGGAAGGTGGGCCACCTCTAGAAGCTGGAATAGGCAAGAAAAATGGATTTTTATCTAGACTGGCAAAGTGGAATGCAATTCTGCTGAAATCTTGATGCTAAGATTTCCAGCCTCTGGAATTGTAAGAGAAGGAATTTGTGTTATTTTAAGCCACTAAATTTGTAGTCATTTTGTTACAGTAGCAATAAGAAACTAATGCCAAACTTGTATGCAACACTGACAGTTAATCTTTGATACAGTAAGTCTTTGTAGAGCCATAGCTGTTTCAGTGGAATATTGGAATATTGTGTTAGAAAATGCTTCAGGATAACAAGGTAAATATGTCCATGGTGTGACAGCAAGCCCTCAAGCCTTTTAAAATGGAAATGGTAACAGTAAACAAACTGTGTTTCCTAAATATTGGTGTTCTATTAAATGTTCTTTGGAAGGACTGATGCTAAAGCTGAAACTCCAATGCTTTGGCCACCTCATGCAAAGAGTTGACTCATTGGAAAAGACCCTGATTCTGGGAGGGATTGGGGGCAGGAGGAGAAGGGGATGACAGAGAATGAGATGGCTGGATGGCATCACTGACTCGATGGACGTCTGAGTGAACTCCAGGAGTTGGTGATGGACAGGGAGGCCTGGCGTGCTGCAATTCATGAGATCGCAAAGAGTCGGACACGACTGAGTGACTGAAATGAACTGAACTGAACTGAAATGTCCTAAGTTAAGATTGTAAATTGCTCATGTCACTATATTCACCTTTTCCTAACTGTTTGAAATTTCATCCAATGGCGCTTCAAACAGTGATGCTTAAAGCTAACATTGTCTTGACCGGCCTTGATATGAACATTTTTTTTTTTTTTTTTGCATGTCAGTCATCACCAATCAAAAGGGAACCATCAACCTGGACAAAATAAATACTGAAATGACAGAGAAAAAGAGCATTTTCTGGAGAGTCTAACATTCTTCATCTACAGAACTTCAACAGGCTTGTGAAAAGAAAAAAAGGTTGTATTATATATTAAAAGTAATAACATATAAATTTGGTTTCATTAATATAGATGTATCTTTTAGATGTCTTTAGAGGCATTGATTTAAAGCACAAAAGTTTTTGTGTACCTGGGTTTACTGAAAGTGAATAAGTTCATATTGTTTCTATTATAAAATTTGTCAACAGACAAATCAGCTGATATGAGGAAACATTTGAGTAAATTAAATTTAAATGACATAAAATAGTGACACAAGTTGTTTACTAGGGTAAAATTTAATGCCTTGGTTGGTTTGTGCCCTGATTATAACTGTTGTTTTCCCTTCTACCCTCAAGAAGTTGAGAGAGTCTCTCTCAATTCCTTCTCTCTGCACAAAGAGGTATTTAACAGCTCTTTTAAATAGTTCTTTTAGGTCTACTGTAAATGCAATCCAGATTTAAATTCAGTGAAGATAAGTAGCTTGAGTGACCCATAGTTGTATGTTCTGTAGAGAAAATCTCCCCCAAAAATGTGTTCTATGAATAATAAAAGATATTCCTATTTCAAAAAGAGCAATGGTAAAAAACAAAAAAACAAAAACAAACAAACAAAAAAGAGCAATGGTAATTCCAAACTCCTAATTTATCCCTTCCTCAATATATGCACACTACTATATGTGAAATACATAGCCCGAAATGACCTAACATATTGCACAGGGAACTATACTCAATACCTTGTAATAATTGACAAGGGAAAAGAAGCTGAAAAAGACTATGTGCTGTGCTTAGTTGCTCAGTTGTGTCCGACTCTTTGCAACCCCATGGACTGTAGTCCACCAGACTCTTCTGTCCATGGTGATTCTCCAAGCAAGAATATATGTGTGTGTGTGCTAAGCTGCTTCAGTTGTGTATGTGTGTGTGTGTGTGTGTGTGTGTATAACTTAATCAATTTGCTGTACACTTGAAACTAACACAACACTGTAAATCAACTATGCCTCAAAAAATACACACACATACACATGTGCACACGCACACACACACACACATAAATGTATATGTATATACACACAAAAAAAATACAAAGAGAGCCATGGTCAAATAATTTTGGGGAAATAAATATATCCTTTCTGTTGGGGACAGTTCAGTAGTGTTCTGGGTCTCCTTGATCAAATTCTTTGTACCCACCCCCCTGATTTGCCACCTACACAGGTTCTATAAGAAGTCCTACATGACCATCTGCCCGGGATGCTATACCAGAAGCGATACAAGGTGCCAAGACTCTTAGGGCATACCTTGCTGCAAGTCATTCTCATTTACTATCAGTATCCAATCTAAATATTAATAGTTCCATGTGGCTAGTGGCTATTGTATTGTGTAGCAGAGATCTAAACAAACATCTGTGATGAATTTTCTTTGGTTAGTCGCTGGTTTGAGGGAGACAAGGAGGACCCTTCTCCTGTTTCCATGGATTGACATGCTTTTAAGAATGGGGCACATGGAGGAGGAGGAACGGTTGGCCTTCCATCCTTTCTTTCCTATAGCAGTGATACCATGGTAGAAATATACAGTTTCATAAAGAATTAAACATGAGTCCAAATCCACCTGGACTTTCATTATATGCTTGTTGATGGGCATATTTTTCTGACTCCGTAAATACAGAAGACCACAGGATACTACAGCTGTGCTTATGACCTGAGTTTTGGGGAAAGGTTAGGTGAGGTCTCTGTTACCTGTGAGCAATTTGCCTTCCTCCTTCTTACTATGGTTTTTGCTGCACATTATATATTGATTGCCAATTAGACAAACTCCATTAAAGTAAAAATAATCAGGTCAACTGTAGTTACGACAAGAACACTTACGTGGGGTTACCATAGTCTTAAAGAGTCAAATAACCATAGAAAAAAAGGGACCATTGTGTACTAAGTTCCACTAACTACCCCACTTTACAGCTAGGGAAGAAAAGTAAAAAAAAAGAATAAATTACTTTTCCAAGTTCACACAATATAATATGTGTCCACCAGAGTGTTCTGGAATCAAGCAAAATAAACTTGAGCTCTGAAAACTCTCTCTCTCTCCCTCATCCTCTTCCTATCTCTCATTTCCCCTCCCTCTATAGAAGTGTTTTCTCCAACAATTTAAGGCATGGGGCATACTTTTGATATTTTGATAAAATATAAAGTGCCTGATAGTTTCTTGTCATCTTCAAAATAAACATTTTTATGCCTTCTGCTGACCCACTGAACAAATGCTACCCTCCTCCATCCTACTACTATATTAAAAAGGAGGGAATATAGAAATTATTGATTACAACACAATTATAACTACTATCATTTTCACTATTGCTTAGTGAGAAATCCTTTTTATAAAGTATATTATGTAACTCTGTCAACAACATTGTGATATAAGCCTTGTTATCCCCAGTAAGGAAACAAAGAGGAAGGTTAAGCAGTTTACTCAAGTTCCTACAACTGGTAAGTTGTTATGTTGGGTTTGATCTTCAAGATTACTATTTAGATATTTGGCAAAACTAAAACAATATTGTAAAGTTTAAAAATAAAATAAAATAAAAAAAGATTACTATTCCCAAAGTCTGCTGTTTTCCCATAGTATGTGGTATATTTGAGTATCTGAGAATACACTCCCTTCAGATCTTTCCCTTTTCTTCCAACATCTTTCAAATTTTGCAGAATGTTAGTCTATCTTCAGAAATGTGGAAAAACTGTGCTGTGCTGTGCTTAGTCACTAGGTCATGTCCAACTATTTGCGACCTCATGGACTGTAGCCTCCCAGGCTCCTCTGTCTATGGGGTTTCTCCAGGAAAGAATACTGGAGTGGGTTAACATGCCTTCCTCCAGGGATGGAAAAACTAATACTTCTTAATATTTTAATACTGAAACTAAGAAAATGTATTTCCAATTTCAAGTGAGGAATTGAATACAATTTCATTATGAAGAGTGGAGTGAAAAGAGCATCAGAATAAAAGAAATGACCTGCATTTCCCTTCCAGCTTGGTTCCTAACTCAAATCACAAAGCAGCAATTAATTGTTTTTACTATACAATGTCAGAATTTGGCATTTGGCAGGATCTGTGATCTCAATTGAGTATGGAAGCAGAATTAGGCACACAGTTATCAAAATCACCTGAGAATGCTTTTTTTTTTTTTTCTTTTTCAGTATATTAAACTTACATGATTCCACTCTGTAAGCCTCAAGTTATGACAGAATACCAGGGGTGGTAGTGTGGAAACTGACATGCACACTTTAAAACCAATCCCTGAAGGATTTTAATTTATCCTCTTCCTCTTTGGAAGAGATGATCGCTAAGGTCCGTAAGACATAGGTTAAGTGGTTTCTGTGGGTCTTTCAAGCTGTAAGACAGAGGACAAAGGCAAATATGAAATAAGTGAGACTTTTTACCAAGTTTCTTTTTAACAAGTTACCATTCACTTTACCAAACTACCCTGCTGATATATTCACTGTATAATCCATCACACATTCATGTATTAACTCCTCTCTGACCACTAATATGTGCTGGATGCCCAGAGATGTCTGGATGTCTCCTTTTGACCTTTCCCAAACTCTTTCAGTTGGTGGTGGCTTATTAGTTCCATATTCCTTACCAGGACCTCCTTGTCATAATATCCAGAGATATTTCTCTGCACTCAGAGGTTATATTTGAAGTCCAGGAAGTGCTTGATGTAATTCTGAAATGTTCTCAAGGCACCTGTAAAACCTTTTCTTTTTCCTCAAAGCAAAGATTATTGGAAAAGGTCACTTAACCATTTTCTTGTAGAGGAGGCATACATAAATCCATACCAGTCTCGAAGGAAATTAATGTCTTGCCTGTTATATTGGAAAGACATGAAATTGGGTTGAAGTCAAGGTGCACCTTGAATTTAGCCTTTATATTTAAAGTGAAAATCTGCATTCAAAATAAAAACATTAGAATAAAAAATGTGTTTCTTCGTGAGGATGTAAATGCTGTATAAATAATAATAAAGATAAAAAGCAGGGCAGGTCTTATTCAAAGTTTATGACATAGTTTATAATGAAAAATTGGATACAAATTAAATATAAAAGAGAAGATAAGTAATTTTGGTTATATTCCACTAGATGGAATATAATATGTTCATAAAATTATAGTTATTAGCTATATAATGTGTAATAATACATTATATATTATAACTGATGTATAATAAATAACACATTTAAAAATCTTATAACTGTACATAGAAAAGCGGGACATAAAATTTTATTTACCATTTGAATAAAACTAGTTTGAAATATACATATGAAAATTATGTAAATATATGACTAATTGTCAGTTTATTAAATGTGAACTTAAGCCTGGAACTGTACCTTACATTTATTATCTCATTTAAATCTCAAAACAAGATTTAATAAGTATTATTTTTTTCATGTTCAATGAGAAAATTTACTTAAAATGACTCATTTATTTTCATGTCTGTTAGATGGTTAATTTATGTGCCAAATTGGCTGGGTTATGGTACTCAGATATTTAGTCAAATACTATTTTAGATGTTTCTGTGGAGATATACTTTTGGAGAGGTGAACATTTAAATCAGTGGACTTTAAATAAAGCCCTTCATAATGTGAATTGACCTTATTCAGTCAGTGAAGGTCTTAAAAGAGACTAACCTCCCCTGAAGAAGAGGGAATTCTTGCAGCAGATAGCCTTTGAACTCAAGCTGCAAGCCTTCCCTCAGTCTCCAGCTTACCAATCTACTCTGCATGTTTTGGATTTGCCAGCCTCCCCATCAGTGAGCCAGTTCCTTACATGAAATTGTTGTAGGAAGGGGGCACCCCCTCCAGGGCCCCAAGAGTGGGCTCTTGTCTAACACTTGGAAGAGAATTGTCCAAGGAGACACATGCTGACAAAGCAAGAGACTTTATTGGAAGAGGGCACCCAGGCAGAGAGCAGCAGGGTAAGGGAACCCAGGAGAACTGCTCTGCCATGTGGCTTGTGGTCTCAGGTTTTATGTTGATGGGACTAGTTTCTGGGTTGTCTTTGGCCAATCATTCTGACTCACAGTCCTTCCTGGTGGCACACGCATCACTCAGCCAAGATAGATGCTAGTGTGAAGGATTCTGGGAGGTGGATGGACACATGGTGTCTCCTTTTGACCTTTCCCAAACTCTTTCAGTTGGTGGTGGCTTATTAGTTCCATATTCCTTACCAGGACCTCTGTGTCATAAAACAACTCATGTAAATGGTTACTATGGTGCCTGGCCAGGGTGGGCGGTTTCAGTCAGTGTCCTTCCACTAACAAAATCTCTCTTAATATAGATATAGATAGAGGACACAGAAAGATAAAGACATACATATAATATCTATATTTGCATATATACAGATATATGCATGTTATATACCCTCAACCTATTGTGTTTTTCTGGGGAACTCTGACTGCTACAGACTTTGATACAGAGAGTGTTCTTGGGAAATATAGTCTTAAGAACAAGTTTTCTAAATTGATTCTAGTTTTTCTGGAATTGTTTTCCTAACCTGATGACATTTAGAGGTACTAATGGCTCTATTTCCAGTAGTAAAGAGGAAACTTATAGTCCATAATGTGACGTGACAGTAGAGGTAAACGAGATATCACCATAATATTCACAATCAAACACTTATAAAAGGCAAAGTTATGTGTTATCATGCATACAATACCTTTGAACATTTTTGTTGAAATAATGAGTATAATGAAATTGACTAGCTGCTCCTATACCACTGGAAAAAATGGGGGTGGGGAGTACAAACTCAAGAATTCAATTCCCAGTGAAGTGCTATATAAATGACCTGAAAGTTTCTGTCTGCCCTGAAAGAGACCGTTATCTACTATAGCTGCAGAGCTATCTGAAAAACCAAAATCAGAAAGTCATCCCATGAGTGACTGAATTACAACACAAAGTGAATGCCCAATTTCATGGTATGTCTACTGTTAAAATGAGGCCATTGATCAGGGAAGAATGGGATCCTGGAAGCTGGCATAGGGGTGTATGGAACTGTAGACACTAAACCCCCAAATTCTGATGAATCTTTTTTTGCCAGTAGAAGTAGCTGATCTATCCCATCTGAGGAAATGAACCTTGCTTCACCTGCAGAAACAGTAATGGCCTCCCCTGAAATAATACCTGTCAAGAGACCACAGGTTCTCCTCAGGAGTCACCCTCATCACCCCTCTTTGCTTTTAGTCCTATAACTAGACTCAAGCCCCAGCAGGCTTTGAAAGGGAGGTAAAAATTATGGCCCATGAGGATAATGGTAGAAGGAATATAAAGTTGTATCAGGCTGAATTTATGAATATGGGCACCCTAAGCAGAAATTCTGGATTTAATGTTGCAGCTCAGGGTGTTAGAAAAAGCTCTAACAGTTTTGGTTGGATGTTAAAGCATGAATCAAAGGTGGCCTGAGTTAAATAAATTTGAAATGCTAGGAATACTGTGAGAGGAAGGAATTCAAAGGTTTAGAGAGATTGGAATGTCAGAGTGAATTTGTCTCGTAAGTCTTGCTCACCCAACTGGCAGGTTCCAGTGGACATATATGCTACCAGTACTATAAGGACTAAGTTTGTGAGGGGAGCCCCAGAATATTTGCAAGAGCTCTGAGGTCACTCTTTTCTACAGACATAAAATTGAAGTGGGAATTATTACCAGTAAATGAATGGAAAACTTAATGCAATGAAAATAATCAGATACTGGGGTAACAGGGCCAGATGGTGGCACTGACTGTCCAAGTCATGATGGACAGAGTTATATCACAGAGGACAGCAGAGCAGCGATCAAAATAGTCTGGCTCACAAAGACCTATGGTATTGGCTAGGTGATTATGGTGTTCCTACAAGTGAAATAGATGTGAGGCCTACTAAGTTCTTTAGCTGCATCAGTGAAGGAATTCCAGATCAAGTGAACAAAACTCTGATTTGAATCATCTACAGTCATGGCCCCTCAAGTCAATTTCTGAACTTGGTCCAGTTTACAGACCCAGAGCCCCTTGTATGAAGGGAATATGGAGTCCCCTAGAGATGAACCCTGTACCCTTTCAGAAATTTATACTCTCCATCTTTCTCTCAGTATAACCCAAAATGAGCTATGGGTTTTTAAAAACTTTTTATTTTATACTGGAGTACAGTTGACTAGCAATGCTGTGTTAGTCTCACGTGCACAGCAAAGTGACTCAGCCACGTGCACACAGGCATCCACTTCCCTTCAAACTCTCTTCTTACCTTGGATGCTACCTGATATTGAGCAAAATGCCTTGTCCTATACAGTCTTTTATCATGGTGACTCAGTACTGGGATAAAGATATATCAGGTCTTTCAGAAATTATCAAATACTCACTCTGAACTAATCCAAGGGGATCCAAAACAGCCCTCTAGAACACTGAGAGGGGATTTGTAGAGGTTAGGTGATCAATGAAATTTTAGCTCAAGTCCATCTTAAAATACATTCAGTGAGTTCATTAATCCATAAACACAGTTCTGTAATGCTTACTTTGAATAGACACAATTAGCAATTTACAGAAACTCTACATTGGTTTTTTGACCTGTGGAGTGAAAGCTAGTATGGTGGGAAAGACCAAGTAAAATCATTAGAAACCCTCTCCCTTGGAAAATTATAAACCAAAAGCATCTCACACATGAGAGGCTACAGATTAGTGCCACCATCAAGGATTTGAAGGATGCAGGGATAGTAATTCCCACAATATCCCCCATTCAACTTGTCTATTTGTAAAGAAAACATATGGATCTCAGATAACGAGAGAAGAATGGTGGTGGTGGTGGTGGTTGTTTAGTCTCTAAGTCATGTTCGACTCTTGTGACCCCATGGACAGTAGCCCCAAACGTCTGTCCATAGGATTTCCTAGGCAAGAATACTGGAGTGGGTAGCCATTTCCTTCTCCAGGGGATCGTCTCAACCCAGAAATTGAACCTGGGTCTCCTGCATGGCAGATGATCTCCTGCATTGCAGGTAGATTCTTTACTGACTGAGCCACCAGGGAAACCCAAGAACAGAGTATCCTTAGTTAAATGAGATGGTGATTCCAACTACAGTTACTGTACCAGATGTGGTTTCTTTGCCAGGGCAAATTAACATGTCTCTTGGTATCTAGTATCTGGCTATCCCTCTAGCTATCCATCTGGCAAATGTCTTTTTCTCCATACCTATTAAAAAAGACTATCCAAAATAGTGTTCTTTCAGCTGGCAAGGCAAGCAATACACCTTTACTCTGACCTCAGGGATACATCAACTTTTAGCAACTATGTTATAGTTTAGTTATTGAAGATCTTGATTGCCTTTCCCTTCCATAAGATATGACATGGATTCATTACACTGATGATGTGCTGGTTGGACATAGTGAGAAAAAAAAAATGTTTCAGACTCATTGGTAATGCATTTGCATGTCAGAAGATGGAAAATGAACCTGAAAAAAATTCAGGGAGCTTCCACTTAGTGAAACATTTAGAGGTTCAGTGACTTGAGAAAGTTTTTAGCCTTTTAAGATGAGAGATAAATTGTTGAATCTGGCTCCCCACCACAAATGAATAAGTGGCAGAGTACTCAGGCTTCTTGGGACATTTGAGCCAACATATTCCTCATTTGAGTGTGTTACTCTCGCTCATTTATCAAGTACCTGAAAAGCTGCTGGTTTTGATTTGATCTCAAAACAAGAGAAAGTTTTATCACTGGTTCAAGTTACTGTACAAGCTGCTCGGCCAAGAGGCCATATGATACAGCAGATCCAATGGGGCTTGAAGTGTAGTAGCAAATACAGATGCTGTTGAAAAACTTTGCCAGTCCCTTAAAGCTGATTCACAGCAAAGGCCCCTACGATTTTGGAGCAAAGCCTTGTCATGTTATGTAGATAACTACTCTTCCTTTGAGAGAATGAAAAAAAGCTCTTGGTTTTTTGAAATTGTGTTTTGAAACTGACAGCTATTTTCTGAAATGGATCTTGGTCTGTTACTGAGACTTATTGGAGGCTGAATGATGCAAAGCCTACTAAACCAAGTGCCAGTGGTCCACCAAGTTCCCAACCTAACTGGCTTGTCATGGACTGGATGTGTGTGATCCACCAAACTATAAAGCTGGGTGTTCATGTCAGCACTTTGTCATCAAATGAATAGGTATATGTGTAAACCAGCCCAACCAGAGCCTGAAGGTACAGGTAAGTTACATGAAGAAGCGGCTCAAATGTCACGGTCTTCACTTCTGCTACATTACCTTCTCTCTCCCAGCCTGCACTAATGGCCTCATGAGGAGTTTCCTAAGATCTGCTGGTAGAGGAAGAAAACACACGTGTGTTGTTTATAGATGGCTCTGCATAATAATATGCAGGCACCACCCATGAGTGGACAGCTGCAAAACTGTAGCATCTGTCTGGGACATACAGAAGGACAGTGACAAATGGAAATCTTCCTAGTGGGCAGGGCACCTGATGCATCTGGCTGTTCACTCATCTTGGAAGGCCAAACATGCAATTATGTACCAATTATAGGGCTATGGTCCATGGCTGAATGGCCAGGGACTTTTAAGTTGCATGATTGGAAAATTGGGGGCAAGGAGATATCAGTAAGAGGCGTATGGATAGACCTCTCTGAATGAGGAAAAATAGGAAGATATTTATGTCCTGTGTGAATGCTTATCCAAGAGTTCCTTCAACAGTAGGGGAATTTAATATCAAGTGGATAGAATGACTCATTCTGTGGATCCAGTCAGGCTTTCCCCCAGATACCCTTGTCATTACACAAATAACACATGGTGAAGTAACCAGAGTTGCAGGGATAGAGGTTATGCATGGTGCTCGGTTGCTGTCATGTCTGACTCTTTTGTGATCCCCTAGACTGTAGCCTGGCAGGCTACTCTGTCCATGGAATTTTCCAGGTAAGAATACTGGAGTTGGTTGCCACTTCTTCCTCCAGGGGATCTTCCCAACCCAGGAATGTATTCAGATGAAAAGAATTTCACACATAAAGGCCAAACTGGCTGTGGCCACCACTGAGTGCCCATCTGCCAGCAGCAGAAACTAACATTATGCCTGTGACATTGCACCTTTCTCTAGAGTAACTGTTCAGCTATCTGGTAGTAAGTGGATTATATTGGGCCACTTCTATATCAGAAAGGACAATGTCTTGTTTTATAGTAATAGATACTCAAGATGCAGACTTACCTTTCCTGTATGCAGTGTTTGTTTGTAGTGATCAAGGGGTTACTAATGTTCATTTTATTCTCCAAGCAAAGAAAGTAAGGTGCAAAGTGAATAACTGCATTGCCCTCTGCAACCTGGATGCTCTTAGCAAATTTTAGCTTTCTTGTCAACTTTCCAGTGTCTCTCATTTGTCTGTCTCTGCATATAAGAATCACACTCTTTTTTTGAAGTTGCATATTATGTTTACAATCAACTGGGGCTAATCATCTCTCATTATCTTACTTTTTCAGAATTTTCAAGCCATTTTTGTAAGGAGTTTATAAGGATCTTGAAAACAGAGCTTTACTTAAAAAATACATTTGTCATTTTATTAATTAGCATTAAATTTATATGTTAGCAGAGATTATTTACATGGCTGCTGCTAAGTCGCTTCAGTTGTCTCCGACTCTGTGCGACCCCATAGACGGCAGCCCACCAGGCTCCCCTGTCCCTGGGATTCTCCAGGCAAGAACACTGGAGTGGGTTGCCATTCCCTTCTCCAATGTATGAAAGTGAAAGTGAAGTCGCTCAGTTGTGTCCAACTCTTAGTGACCCCATGGACTGCAGCCTACCAGGCTTCTCTATCCATGGGATTTTCCAGGCAAGAGTACTGGAGTGGGGTGCCATTGCCTTCTCCGATTTACATGGTTATTTTTCTTTAAATATAGTAAGGCTTCCTATTTGCTAAAGTCCTTGTATTTCTCTATTTAAGGCTCTCATTGTCATTTTCAATTGTGGCACTCATTATCAATAAGGTCTTACTTTGATATAGACCTGCTACCTACCAAGTTAGGTCTAGCTCCCTATCATATCTTTCTATAGTTAATCTTATTGTAAATGTGCTTTTTTCCCCCTTCCATTATTGTTTCCAACCAGTTAATTAGGAAGTATTTATTCCCATATATTAAATTTTCAGCGATAGTTCTGAGTTTCTTGATAATTTGAACATTTACATTAGTTTTTTCAATTGAATCTCAAAGATATTACATGTGTAAGGTTAAAATTCTGCAAATCATTTTGCCAATTTTTCCCCTAAATTTTTATTTTTTTCTTCTGTAGTTATATTTACTCACAATAGCAGAATCTGGTGAAATAATAGTGGTGCTTATGGAAACCATGTCTTCTTCATGCATTTAATGGTAAGACATTTATTACCTCTCTGTTAAACCCAGAGGGGAGCTTTTGAGTTGATATATTAAGTATGATTATATAGTCATGTGCATATGTGTATAAGGAAAAGATAGTAATATCTACCTCATAGGGTGTTATGAGAATTCAAAGAGATAATGTATGTGAAGCACTTAGAACAATTCTTGCCTCATGGTAAACTCTTTGCAATGAAGAAATTATATGGTTATATTTAGGAGGTATCCAGCTGTTTATCCTTCTGTAAAATTGTGGCCATAAATGATAAAGTGAGTTAATACACACAGAGTACTTGAAATGGAGCCAAGCATATAGTATGAGCTCAATAAATATGCATCACTAATATATGGTATTATTGAGGCATTTTACCCAAGAAATGATGATGATTTCTATCAAAAGCTATTGCTGAGTTTTTGAAGACCATTTTAACTTTTGATCTATAAATCAAATGAACTAGACTGACTTGTTTTCTAATATAAGCATACTGCTTTCATGGAATCAAACCTTCTTGGATTTATTATGCTGTTTTTAAGTGAACTGCCAGAGTTTGCAACAATTTTGTTTAGGGATTTTTAAAATCAATATTTAAATAAGAGATTGATCTTAAGTTTCCTTTTGATGTCATCCTTGTTGAGTTTTGGCCAGAATATTTAGCTAACTTCACAAGAATTATTTGAATAGTTTTCTCTTTCTACAGCACAGAAGAGTGTAAATAAATCAGAGTATTTTGTTTATTTTTACTGTTTCTTAAATATTAAGTGAAAAGCTCCTGTGAAATAGTCTGCATATTTTTATCTTTGTTATTTTTTTCTTTGATAGAGGAGACTTCTCATAACTTTCTCCATATTTTAATTGTTTAATTGATTTCAGTTTTCTATCTCATATAATATCCTTCTTCCCTGGTAACCACTTACTTGATTTCTTTATCTATGAGTCTATTTCTTTTTTATGTTTGCTCATTTGTTTTCCTTTTTAGAATTTACATATATGTGAACTTGGACAGTATATGTCTTTCTCTCTCTGACTTACTTCACTTGGCATAATTCCCTCTAGGTTCATCCATTTTGTGGCAAATGGCAAGATTTTGTTCTTTTTATGGCTACCTCTCTTGGAGGTTCTCCAGAATCACAAATAGGTCTGGACTTCTTGAGAAGCTGGGCCTGTCTCAAATGATTGCTTCTGCACTCAGTCTCAGTGCAAGTGAAGTTTTGTATGTGTCCTTTCAGAGCAGAGTCGGTTTGCTACGGCCTCTGTCTCTCCCATGTGCAAACTCCACTGGCATTCAGTGCTGGATATTCGGGGCTTCCTTCTGGGACAGGGTCCCTGAGCTGCTTCAGACCCTTTGCTACTTCGGGGGAGCCTCTACAACTGTGATTATCCTCCTTTATGTGGGTCACCTCCCCGGTGGTGTGAGCCCTGATTATACCACATCTCTGACCCTATTATCCATCTCTGTGGTTCCTTCTTTACTTCATTATGTTTTTTATCTAGTTTTTATCTTAGTAACAATGGTCATATATACATTGTATATCTCTTTCATTAATCATTTTCTGTATTTTCTTTTCATATAATAAGAAAAAATGTACAATTTGCTTCTACCACTCTCTTCATCTCCAAATTCTAGGTAATTATAGCATGTGTGTGTGTGTGTGTGTGTGTGTGTATGTGTGTTAAGGCTTATGCCTTTAAATATTCTCAAGTATTTTATATCCTTCAAGTAATATTTTTTCACCCTTGTTTAAAAAATATCTGGAAATTTCATACTTATACTACTACATACCTTCCTACCCTCATCAACTTGTTATACAATTTTTATGGCACCAGCATTTTTAATGTTCAAATTTTTTATTAAAGTCATAATTCCAAATTTTTTTAGTTTTTGTCCTATAACCAAATGAAATCAATGCTCAGCATTAACCCTTATATATGATTTATCTGCCCACCTTTGGTTGACTCAAAAGTTCATTCCATCATATTTCCCGTAAGAAGTCTCCACTGGATATCTTTATTGTGTTCTTGGAAACTCTATAAACAATATATGTCTATTGCTTTTATTCTTAAATCCCATTATACTTAATACAAAATTCTTGGGACATTTGTGTTCATATAAGAATTAGGAATTGCTCTGCAACCCACTCCAGTACTCTTGCCTGGAAAATCCTCTGGATGGAGGAGCCTGGTAGGCTGCAGTCCATGGGGTTGCTAAGAGTCGGACACGACTGAGAGACTACACTTTCACTTTTCACTTTCATGCATTGGAGAAGGAAATGGCAACCCACTCCAGTGTTCTTGCCTGGAGAATCCCAGGGACGGGGGAGCCTGGTGGGCTGCCGTCTATGGGGTCGCACAGAGTTGGACACGACTGAAGCGACTTAGCAGCAACAGCAGCAGCAGCAGCAGCTGCTCTTTTCTACCAGTGCTAGAAATGCTAGCTTAAAAGACTCTTTATTTAATTTACTGTTCAATAACTTTATTAGGATATGTTTCATGGTTAATTATCATGTGTCAGTTTCCTCCAGTACTCAATGCACTGTTTAATATCTAAAATCGAGTATTCTGTTATATCTGGTAAAATGTTAAATTATACCTTTTTTTTTGTTTCTTTTGTTTTCTTCAGAAATAACTATTTTTCTTCAGAAACACCTATTTATTTAAGAATCTGGCTTCTATAACTATTATTATTACTTCAATTCCATATTGTATTATCATTTCATTACTTTTAAACTCTTTTAATCTTTGCTTATTTTTCTTAATCTTGTGCTGTATATAGAAGCCTCTGGTTTTTCTGTAATATTGTAATATTTTCTGTAATATTTTATTGTAATATCCATCCCCTTATTATAAACTACTTTCAAAATTTATCTTTGTGTATTGGTTTTACCTTTTCATTTCACTTTTTAAATTTCAGTTCAGTTCAGTTCAGTCACTCAGTCGTGTCTGACTCTTTGCGACCCCATGAATCGCAGCATGCCGGGCCTCCCTGTCCAACACCAACTCCTGGAGTTTACCTAAACTCATGTCAGTCTAGTCGGTGATGCCATCCAGCCATCTCATCCTCTGTCGCCCCGTCTCCTCCTGTCCCCAGTCCCTCCCAGTATCAGAATCTTTTCCAATGAGTCAACTCTTCGCATGAGGTGGCCAAAGTACTGGAGTTTCACCTTTAGCATCATTTCTTCCAAAGAACACCCGGGACTGATCTCCTTCAGAATGGACTGGTTGGATCTCCTTGCAGTCCAAGGGACTTTCAAGAGTCTTCTCCAACACCACAGTTCAAAAGCATCAATTCTTTGGCATTCAGCTTTCTTCATAGTCCATCTCTCACATCCATACATGACCACAGAAAAAAACCATAGCCTTGACTAGACGGACCTTTGTTGGCAAAGTAATGTCTCTGCTTTTGAATATGCTATCTAGGTTGGTCATAACTTTCCTTCCAAGGAGTAAGCGTCTTTTAATTTCATGGCTGCAGTCACCATCTGCAGTGATTTTGGAGCCCCCGAAAATAAAGTCTGACACTGTTTCCACTGTTTCCCCATCTAGTTCCCATGAAGTAATGGGACCAGATGTCATGAATTTAGTTTTCTGAATGTTGAGCTTTAAGCCAACTTTTTCACTCTCCTCTTTCACTTTCATCAAGAGGCTTTTGAGTTCCTCTTCATTTTCTGCCATGAGGGTGGTGTCATCTGCATATCTGAGGTTATTGATATTTCTCCTGGCAATCTTGATTCCAGCTTGTGCTTTTTCCAGCCTAGCATTTCTCATGATGTATTCTGCATATAAGTTAAATAAGCAGGATGACAATATACAGCCTTGATGTACTCCTTTTCCTATTCGGAACCAGTCTGTTGTTCCATGTCCAGTTCTTCCTGTTGTTTCCTGACCTGCATATAGGTTTCTCAAGAGGGAGGTCAGGTGGTCTGGTATTCCCATCTCTTTCAGAATATTCCACAGTTTATTGTGATCCACAGTCAAAGGCTTTGGCATAGTCAATAAAGCAGAAATAGATGTTTTTCTGGAACTCTCTTGCTTTTCCCATGATCCAGCGGATGTTGGCAATTTGATCTCTGGTTCCTCTGCCTTTTCTAAAACCAGCTTGAACATCTGGAAGTTCATGGTTCATGTATTGCTGAAGCCTGGCTTGGAGAATTTTGAGCATTACTTTACTAGCATGTGAGATGAGTGCAATTGTGTGGTAGTTTGAGCATTCTTTGGCATTGCCTTTCTTTGGGATTGGAATGAAAGCTGATCTTTTCCAGTCCTGTGGCCACTGCTGAGTTTTCCAAATTTGCTGGCATATTGAGTGCAGCACTTTCACAGCATCATCTTTCAGGATTTGAAATAGCTCAACTGGAATTCTATCACCTCCACTAGCTTTGTTCGTAGTGATGCTTTCTAAGGCCCACTTGACTTCACATTCCAGGATGTCTGGCTCTAGGTGAGTGATCACACCATTGTGATTATCTTGGTCATGAAGTTCTTTTATGTACAGCTCTTCTGTGTAGTCTTGCCACCTCTTCTTAATATCTTCTGCTTCTGTTAGGTCCATACCATTTCTGTCCTTTATTGAGCCCATCTTTGCATGAAATGTTCCCTTAGTATCTCTAATTTTCCTGAAGAGGTCTTTAGTCTTTCCCATTTTTTTGTTTCCTCTATTTCTTTGCATTGATCGCTGAGGAAGGCTTTCTTATCTCTCCTTGCTATTCTTTGGAACTCTGCATTCAGATTCTTATATCTTTCCTTTTCTCCTTTGCTTTTTGCTTCTCTTCTTTTCACAGCTATTTGTAAGGCCTCCCCAGACCAACATTTTGATCTTTTGCATTTCTTTTCCTTGTGGATGGTCTTGATCCCTGTCTCCTGTACAATGTTATGAACCTCTGTCCATAGTTCATCAGGTACTCTATTTGTCAGATCTAGTCCCTTTAATCTATTTCTCACTTCTACTGTGTAATCATAAGGGATTTGATTTAGGTCATACCTGAATGATCTAGTGGTTTTCCCTACTTTCTTCAATTTAAGTCTGAATTTGGCAATAAGGAGTTCATGATCTGAGCCACAGTCAGCTCCTGGTCTTGTTTTTGCTGACTGTATAGAGCTTCTCCATCTTTGGCTGCAATGAAAATAATCAATCTGATTTTGGTGTTGACCATTGGTGATGTCCATGTGTAGAGTCTTCTCTTGTGTTGTTGGAAGAGGGTGTTTGCTATGACCAGTGCATTCTCTTGGCAAAACTCTGTTAGCCTTTGCCCTGCTTCATTCCATATTCCAAGGCCAAATTTGCCTGTTACTCCAGGTGTTTCTTAGGGACTCTGAAAGTGACCAGTCTAGTTTGTGTTAAATGTTTTAACATTTAACATAAATTGTAGCAAATAGTGCTGCAATAAACATTGGGATGCATGAATGTTATGGAATTATGGTTTTCTCTCAACATATGCCAGAAGTGGGATTGCTGGATCATACAATGGTTTTATTTTTAGCTTTTTATGAAACCTCTACACTGTTCTCTATAGTGAAGGAAATCCAAAAAAGTGGGGATACATGTATACATGGGCTTCTCTGGTGGCTCAGTGATAAAGAATCCACTTACAATGCAGGAGTGGCAGGAGATGTGGGTTCGATCCCTGGATAGGGAAGATACCTTGGCAGAGGGCATGGCAACCCACTTCAGTATCCTTCCCTGGAGAATCCCAGGGACAGAGGAGCCTAGAGGTATATAGCCCATAGGGTCTCAAAGATACACAACTGAAGCAACTTGGGACACACACACATGTTAACATTTGACTGATTCATTTTGCTGTACAGCAGAAAATAACACAGTATTGTAAAGCAGCTATAATCCAATAATTTCTTTTTAAAGTGTGGATGCTTCTGATCTTAAGTATTGTTCCACCTAGGAGATTTTAAATTGTAAATGAGGAATCAAAAAACTCCAAAGATGATGACCTAAACAAATTATAATTCATAAAAGCCTAGGAACATTGTCAAAGGGAGAAGCTCTGGTGGTTTAGTTGCTAAATCATGTACAACTCTTGTGACCCCATGGACTATATAGCCTGCCAGACTCCTCTGTCCATGGGATTTTCCAGCCAAGAATACTGGAGGAGGTTGTCATTTCCTTCTCCAAAGCCTGATGGATTGCTTCTCTGAGGAGGATTTTCACAAAGAGTGTCTGATATAATTTTTACAACAACCTATTTGAAATAGTTATAAATTGCTTCTATTTTCCACTTAGAGAAACACATATTCAGGGTTTAAAGAGGTTGCCTGAGTTTACACAGCTAAGAAATGGCACAGCCCAACCAAACAGGACTCTTATCACCTAGGCTGGGCTCTCCCACTAAGGATGCCACCAGCAAGGCTGGAGGTAGAGAAAACCGGGGGGAGGAAGTACCATTCTGACTTTGGCAAATCACTCCCCTCTTAGTAGTTCTCTCTGACAAGTATGCAAGAAGCATCTTGAGTTGGACCATTTATCTCTATCAGAGAGCAGGCTCCCTTTTCCCATAGCTGTGCAGCCTCAGCAGTCAGAATTGATGACAGCTGCTGGACACCTGAGCTGTTTTGTTTTTGCTAGGAGATAACAGAGTGAATGCCTTGTAGCAGCTTCAGAACCCTGATGAGTTCAAGGCTCACAGTCGAGATTGTGCAGGGTAATTTCCAGGTAATTCAAGGAGAAGGGAAAGCTAGACAAACTCCTGTTTCACTCTGAAGTTGTGCTATGAGAAATGTGTTTAGAAATCTGAGGAGAAAAATTGTCTCATGGAGAGTGCTTCAGAGAATTTTTATCTTCTTTTCCCTTCACTCTTTGAGGATTGAACTCCAACCCAACTCATTTTTAAAACTGGAATTTCTATTTCATATGAAGCTAGATTTAAGTCAAGATAAAAATTGATGATTCCTTCAAAGCCACCAAGTGTCTTAGACATAGTCCAGGGAATCTATTTCAGGCTACTTGTGTGCTATGAATCTCATTCTTCCTTTTTGCCTCTTTGGTAAATTGATGGCAGAAATATAGGGGTTTTAGACCATTGAAATGTGCTGTTTCCTTTATTTCAAAATACTGAACGTATTGGCCCTTCTGCAAGGGAGAAAAAGACCATGCAGTGGATGCCTCAGTTTAGGCTGAAAACTTACTGTAAAGACATTTAATTCAACATGAATTTGGTGTCTCTCACAGGTCAAAACATCTGCTAGGACCTGAAAGGCAGAGATACTGGGATCCTGGTCCTGCCCTGGAGTGTCTTAGCTTCTTGTTGAGAGCTGGGGAACACACGTGGAACTATGTCCAGTGTGCATTGGGCAAGGCTCCTTATACTTCCTTGAAATTTGAGATCTGCCTGTTTCTTCATCATTCTTCCACCTCCTTAGGAAGGAGCCATAGATGAAGACCATGGCCACACATCATAGGGGAAACTTGGATGTACAGAGATTTATGTAGCATTATTAAGGGGTTCTTTGTGGGCCCAGGCTTGAGACTGACCTGGACTTAAATATTAATTCTTTTATGTTGTCTTCTTGTATCCTTGTATGTAGTTCCTGTCTGACTCCTCAAGTAGGTGGGAAGAGGCAGGAGGGAAGAACCCAATCACTGTGATATGTTCGCCATGGTGACGGCTGGGACTCTTGGATATGTGGTAGTCTGGAGGTGGCTTCACTCTCACCAGGTCCTTTCATGACTTTCTCAGTGATCCCACACAGGAAAATTTCCACTGTGAGTCTTCTAATGTGGGTGATGTCATTTCCCAGAGGTTCACACAATGATTCTGCAGTCCACCCCCTCCCCCACCCCCACCATCCCCCCGCCCCCAGTGAATTCTGAGGCAGCCCCATTCCACTCTTCCTCAACCACAAGGGGGCCCTGTCAGGAAACGTCCCTTTAGAGGTGTATTCAGCTGGATCTTTCCCACATAACTCAAATCAAGTTCATCCTTTTCACTACTGTTTATGGAAGTGGATGTTGGTCCCAATCCAGCTCCTTAGCTCTTTCCTGCACCATCTTCGGTCAATAGCTACAGTCTTTAGATTACTTAAGTTTTAGCTCATTGGAGAAGAAAATCAGGTCTCGGGTGAAAGGAGTCTAGTCATTATAAACATGAGCAAGTTCACACAATCAGACAACAGTAGCAACAGCAATGCTAGATTTCAATTTTTTTGTAAAGACAAAGGAAAGTGCATATTCATCATTCTTGTCCCTGAATTACAGATCTCCAGAAATGGAACAAAATCATATTCAAAGGTACAAAATGGTAACTTTTTTCCCTGGAATGGAGGAAGAACCAGATCTAATAATGCAAGAAAAACACTGTGTTCCAAGGGTGCTAGTATAGATATCTCCTTTTTCTGCAAATGTTGGGCTGTATCACTAAGAGCAAGCTTGCTACTGAAAATTACCACAAACAACTGGATAAAAGAATAAAAAAAAACATTTTAAAAACCTAAAAATATAGTGAGGCAATGCTAGAACAAACATGGTATGAGAGCATTAACCAAGGGGATGTGCAGTGGTGCCTTGTGGTGTAAAAGGGAGGGTTTATATTTTATTTTTTTAACATAGGTAACAATTAGACATGATTACACACTAATGTAGGTTTTTGTATCATTGCCACTGACCTGGAAGCACTGTTATGATCATTTCCCTAAGGATCCAGTTTTACAAATGTCTGAATGATGTCTTGGACACTGAGCTAGTCCCCTAGGACACCATATCTGAGACCTCCAAAATTCTACCTGGTCTCTGATAAGTCAAGGGAAGAACCTCAGATGATATCAGATTAAATTATTTTGGTTCCTAATAATGCCATTTTTCTCATCTCATGGCTACTGAGAGTCTGCAGCAGCAGGAGACACTCATAAGCTGTAGATGAGTCAAGGGAAGAAGCAAAAACATTATTTACTCTGAAAAAACCAGAATGCTGATGTATCTGCTTAAAGATTATTTTTTTTTTTTTCTTCACATGTCAACTAGCTTATCACTGTGACTAGAAAACCCTTTCTCTTTTCATTATGACACACTGCCTTCTCATTTGGAGAGAAGACTTAGGCCAGAGACCTGGTAATGCTCCTAGAATGTAGCATTAGCCTAATTAATGACCATTATTTTCTCACCTTAAACAAATATACTGCATTTCATCTTTTGGGAAGAGACAAAGACTTATTTTACTTGCAAATCTTGATGGATTTAAAATACTTTTCCCAAATGTATACTTAACTTTCATCTCTTCAATAAGACTAAATCTCTTTAAAGAAGATAAAAAGCATGGGGATATTCTGTAGAAAAGAATGAGATTGGAGGTAAAGGGAAAAAATGCCAAGTAAATCTGTGGATTCTTTGCCTCCCACAAGAATGCAAAGATATAGCTTTTCCTATGATTACATTTAATGTACATTGTATCATTAATTGTGTGGCAATTCACTGAATTTATTCAATCTTTTCACCATGCAGTTGGGTGGGTAAAATAAAAGAAACACCAAAGTATAGTCATTTATTCAAAGAACTTAAGGAATAAACAAACAATTTTTTAATATAAAATTAAACTAAGTTTGAGTAGATGAGCACAAGGGAAGAGTTCTAACAAATTCCCAGATCACAGAGACTGTAAAATTTTCCAGAGTTACATAGTAAGGGAGACCTGAAGGGTGAGTAGGAGTGATCTGCAAGCGAAGCAGGAAAAATTCATCCAAACAGAAGATTGGCATGTGCAAAACCCAACAATAAGAGTATAGTGTAGTCTTCCAGGATTTCTTGATGCAAATGTACAAAGACATGTAAACTTCTTGTTTCCTCAAAAGGTAGCAACATGTGCACATCATTCTCACCCTTCCTTTGTTAAATTAACCATGTATTCTGGACATCTGCCTGTACAGGTTCATTAATTTCCAACTTCTTAGGAGCCCACTGTGTGGATACAGCTGAATCTAAGTAGCTAACTACCCCAATTGATCACTTGCATGATTTCGGATTTTTGCTATTGCAAACATGTTACTCTGAATAAAATAACAATGCTTTCCCAGTTCCTCACTATCTTTACATGCTTTTTCAAGACCATATAAAATTGTTCCTTTACATTTAGCCAAATTATAATTTTCTGGCTTGAGATACCTTGTGTGTTACCTTGTATGTAAAATTTTCATAAATATTTGGGTCTCTTTATGAATTTTCTATCTTGTTTCCTTACTTTGGTTTTCTATTCATTTGCCAGCATTACATTTTAAAATTGTTGAGTCTTTATAGTACATTAATATCTCTTAAATTGTATGTCCTTCTTTCCTTTTTACTTCCGGTAGTATTAAAGCCATACTTACTTGTTCATATATTATATAAGATTTAGAATTATCTTACTCTGGAAATAAGTCTTGGCGTTTTCACTGACAATGTTAGTTTATAAATTATTTAGAATTGACATCTTCATGAGATTGAATCATTCTATTATGAACATGTTTTATTTTTATAATTCTATTCATCAGGTCTACTTCTGAGTTCTTAGAAATGCTTTAAGTTTCTGCATATAGTTGTTTTTGCACACTTCTTGTTATATTTATTACTAGGCTTTTTTTCTGCTCTTAAAGGTGATGTCTTTTTTTCTATCTTATCAGTTATATATATAATATGAAGGATACTGACCTTTGAATATTGACTCAATAACCTGCTATCCACTGAGTTACTTTATGGAGCTTAGTAGTTTTTTTTTTTTTTTTTTTCCTGTGGACTCTTTAGAGGTTTTCTGTTTTACAGTCACATCATATATAGGTAGTGTGTGTAGTGGATGCTGATGGTGTGGGTGGGTCTTTTATTTTTCAGTACCAACAAGACTTTATACATTGTATTTTCTCAAGGAAAAGAAGGGGAAGGGAAAAGGGTCAGCACGTGTGTTACAAAATGATAGCAAATGGGAAGGAAGTGCCTGGCACAGCAAAATCAGCCATCAAATAAATGCTGCCAAGATGGGGTCATCAGAGCCCAAAGGGCTATGTTTTCTGCACTTCAGGAATAAGAAGAAAGAATGAGGGAAAGCACAGACTGCTACCTGTTTTTCCATCCTTTCCTCACACCCCATAAACTCAAGAGTTCACACAAGCCTTGGTTTCTAGCAGTAAACATGGAGTTACATTCATCCATTTCCTATTAAACAGTCTTGTGGCCACTTGGACATGGCAAAACTAATACAATATTGTAAAGTTTAAAAAAAAAAAAAAAAAGTTCCTGCTGCTGCTGCTGCTAAGTCGCTCCAGTTGTCTGACTCTGTGTGACCCCACAGATGGCAGCCTACCAGGCTCTGCCGTCCCTGGGATTCTCCAGGCAAGAACACTGGAGTGGGTTGCCATTTCCTTCTCCAATGCATGAAAGTGAAAAGTGAAAGTGAAGTCGCTCAGTTGTGTCCAACTCTTAGCGACCCCATGGACTGCAGCCTACCAGGCTCCTCTGTCCCTGGGATTTTCCAGGCAAGAGTACTAGAGCAGGTTGCCCATTGCCTTCTCCGTTAAAAGTTCCTGAGTGACTTGAATATACATTCATCTTTCCCTTTGTGGTCTCCCAACCCCATTTTCTATGCAAATTCCCCTCATTACTCCTTTCTACTCTAGAATTAGAGATTAAATTAGGTCTTAATCCATCCAAAGACTGTTTGACAGGAATCACATCAAGGAATGGTCATGGCTCAGGAGACTGGGAACAAGGGACGGAGAGTTCTTAGCTCTTTCAGGATTTTTGCACAAATCATTTCATTGCAGGCACCCCACAAATTAAACATACAAATGTATGGGCTATTTGGGGCTCATGAAGTTGGGAAGAGGAGGGGGTAGGAATCTAGTAGTAAGGACGGAAGATCTTATTCAGAATAGGAAATAGGGGAAGAAGAACACATCTGCCAATTGATGCCTGCTCCTCGAAATTTCCTAATCACAAAAATGATATCCCCCACCCACTGCAGCTCAGTCCTGGGCCTCTGGGAGCATGGTGGCAGGGCTGTGGATCTCTACTTCTTCCTCCTAAAATAAGCTGGCTTTCCCTTTGATCTGGGAGCTTGTGGGCCTTCAGCAGATCCAAGGCTACCTTATGGTTAATGCTCTGGCAGAAGTGGCACTTCTCAGGCTGCAGTGCCAGTTTGCATTCCTTAGCATTATACTCTAGACCTCCACAGCTGTAGAACCTGTCTCTCTTAAAAATTTTTTTTTTTTTAAATCATACACACACATCTCAAATCCAGCTTAATGAAAGGACAGACTCGGATGACATTATCACTTTTTAAAGTTAAGAACAAGACACTGATACCCATTGTCTCCTAACTTCCAAAATTATTATTTAACTTTTAACTGAAGGCATTATCAGACAAGCAAAAGACATTATTAGAGAATTCAAAGTGGTAGGGAGAAAGTCAAAACAGACATACCTGGCCCCTGCCTCTGGACTTCTCTGGGGCTAGCAGCCATCTGACCATGGGTCCACAGACTTTGTGATCCCATGGACTGTACAGTCCATGGAATTCTCCAGGCCAGAATACTGGAGTGAGTAGCTGTTCCCTTCTCTAGGGGATCTTCCCAACCCAGGGATTGAACCCAGGTCTCCCACATTTCAGGCAGATTCTTTACGAGCTGAGTCATCAGGGAAGCCCAAGAATACTAGAGTGGATAACCTATCCTTTCTCCAGGAGAACTTCCTGACCCAGAAATGGAACCGAGGTCTTCTGCATTGCAGGTGGATTCTTTTTTTTTTTTTTTTTAATATTTCATTCCCTTTTATTGCTGAATGTATCCCTTTGTATGTATTGATATATAACACATTTTCAATTCAGTTCAATTAAGTCACTCAGTCATGTTCAACTCTTTGTGACCCCATGGACTGCAGCACTCCAGGCTTCCCTGTCCATTACCACGTCGCGGAGCTTGCTGAAACTCATGTCCATTGGGTCAGTGATGCCATCCAACCATCTCATTCTCTATCACCCCCTTCTCCTCCTCCCTTCAATATTTCCTAGCATCAGGGTCTTCTCCAATGAGTCAGTTCTTTGCATCAGGTGACCAAAGTATTAGAGTTTCAGCTTCAGCATCAGTCCTTCCAATGAATATTCAGGACTGATTTCCTTTAGTATTGACTGGTTTTGATCTCCTTGCAGTGCATGGGACTCTCAAGAGTCTTCTCCAACACCACAGTTCAAAAGCATCAATTCTTTGGCACTCAGAAAGGTGAATTCTTTACCAGCTGAGCTACCAGGGAAGCCCTTAAAATTTTTATTTGTGTATTTATTTAGCTGCATGAGTCTTACTTGCTGCACAGAAGATCTAATTCCCTGACCAGAAATCCAAATGGAAGGAGCTCAGGAGACCTATTTTGGGACCCCAGAGCCTTAGCCACTGGACTGCCAAGGAAGTCCTCACTTCCCTCCTTTTTATCTGTTTGAGCATATTCTTCACTTTGAGCCACGTTTCTGTGTTTCACTGTGAATACAGAACACCCCACCAGGTCCGGTGACTCAGGATACATTCCTTGGCAGAATTCTTAAAGGTGAACATCACAACCTCATTTTCTTTCAGGCTCTGGAAGCAGCACAAAACATCCATGGGGTTGGTGGTTGGGGGTGAGCGCAACTTTGGTGCAGTCTTGGACAGTAGGCCTAACCCTGTGCACACTTTGAACCACTTACAGATGCAGGCAGTGGGTGGCAGCTCCCCATGCACTTTAGCTCAGCCACCTGCAAGCTTCTGGTTTGCAACAGAGTCCATGGTCATCAGCTGTGTCTGTGGACCAGTGGTCAGGTGGCTGCTGGCCCCAGAGAAATCCAGAGGCAGGGGGCAGGTACGTCTGTTTTAACTTTCTCCCTACCACTTTGAGTTCTCTAATGTCTTTTGCTTGTCTGAAAACGCCTTCAATTAAAAGTTAAATAATAATTTTAGAAGTTAGGAGATAGCAGGCATCTGTGTCTTGTTCTTGACTTTAAAGAGTGATAATGTCATCCGAGTCTGTCCTTTCATTAAGCTGGATTTGAGATGTATATGTGTGTGTGTGTGTGTGTGTGTGTGTGTGTGTGTACAACATATTTAAACATGTAATCATCAATTTCTACCATATTACAGTTGTGGATTATTTCTCAAGACTATAGTTGAAAACTGTATAATTTCACTTTCTCTGGAGAGGTTGATATAAATTCTATAATTAAATAAAATTATTGTATCAATTTCATTAACATATTTTTTAGTAGCGAACCATCCTTGATTTTCTGAAATGGGATTTTGTTCTGTCTTTTTTTGGTGCTATCATCTTTATATTTTGAATCAATGTTTTTTCCATTAAAGTAATTGACTGATGACTTTTATACCCTCTATAATCTGAAATAGTTTATTATTAGAATTATGTGTTTGTTTGGTATAATTCTGCTTTGAAGCTATGTGTTTTTGACATTCTTTAAGCAGTATACTGTAATCAAAACTTTCTATTTCTATGTATTTATTTACTTCTATTGAAGTAAATCAATCTATTTAGTTTCTTCTCTCATGAAGACATTTAGATAAATATTTTATCCAGATTCTTTTTTTCTATAAATTAATTAATTAATTTTAATTGGAGGCTAATTACTTTACAATATTGTAGTGGTTTTTGCCATACACTGACATGAATCAGCCATGGGTGTACACGTGTCCCCCATCCTGAACCTCCCTCCCACCTCCCTCCCCATCCCATTCCTCAGGGATGTCCCAGTGCACCAGCCCTGAGTACCTTGCCTCATCCAGATTCTGTGTATTTGCTTTGAGCTTGCAAAAAAAAAAGACTTTTTTTTTTTTATTCTACTCTTTCTGTTTTAGTGATTATGTGGGTTTATTTTGTGTTTTATCTTTTCATCAGGAAAGTTATTATTAATTTTGTATTGTTATGAAAGTAAGTTATTTATTTATTAGTGGTTTCTTATTAGTTTCTTTCCCAGATAATTTATATTTTATCTTCAATTATGTCTTCTCTTCTTCAGTTTAACTTCTCTGTTATTTTTCACATTTTCCCCTAAATTTCAATAAAATGCTTAATTATTCACTTTATTATTTATTATCTATTTATATGAGTGTTTAAAACAATATTTCCTCTGATCATTTTTTTGTTACATTTTGGTTCTGAAAGGTAGTGTTTTCATTATCACTTTTTTACCTAGAAAATTTGCAATTTGGATTTATCTACATTTTGACTTAAGATTTGCTTGTGAGAGACTTAAGGTATTCATGAATATCAAGCATTTTGTTTATAAATATAATGTAAATTTATTGTTTGAAGCACATGAGAAAATCTACTGTCTGCACAGTGGACAATGGGTTAGCGGGAAATAGGCTCTAAAGATCTCTTTATATTTGAAGGTTCTTATGTTCCAAGACAAATTTTAGGTTGCCTGAAACTGAGTGATTACCTGTTCTAAACCAAGAGGATGATAGTGATATGGAAACCAGCACATAGATGTGAGGCATAAAAAGGGACTATGATAAAAATTTTCATACGGATTCATTATAAGTGCTACCTGAGGCTGAGAAAAGACTTAAGGCTGTTCATATAAGATGAGGCATAGGCAATGGCCTGGGGAGAGGTTACTCACTGAGGCAGGAACTGGTAGATGAAGCACAGATTTGCAGGGAAAGACAAGGAGAGGCCTGAGCTCTTAGATTTAGGTGCCTCAGAAATATGCAGAAAGCAATGTTCTTGAGGCTATTGGGTCTATAAAAGAACTGAGGGGTGGAGACAAATTTTAGAAGCATTTTTATTGAGTTGGTAACCTGATATGTCGGAGAAGGCAATGGCACCCCACTCTAGTACTCTTGCCTGGAGAATCCCATGGACAGAGAAGCCTGGTGGGTTGCAATCCATGGGGTCACTAAGAGTCGGACATGACTGAGTGACTTCACTTTCACTTTCATGCATTGGAGAAGGAAATGGCAACCCACTCCAGTGTTCTTGCCTGGAGAATCCCAGGGACGGGGAAGCCTGGTGGGCTGCCGTCTATGGGGTCGCACAGAGTCGGACACGACTGAAGCGACTTAGCAGCAGCAGCAACCTGATATGTGGAAATAACCAAGGAAAGATATTTAAAATGAGAAGACAGTACTGAGAAGGGAATCCTGAGATGTCCAGGGATTTGGGGAATGAGAAGATCATGTATAGAATGTGATAGAGGCAGAGAAGAAGGAGCCAGTCTCTCTTGCCACTTAATGGTGAAAGCCTTGAAGCAGGCATAGAATCTGCAATGTGGGAAGTAGATGAAAAAGTGTTCATTAAAAGAGCAGATGAGTGAGTGTATGAGCAAAGCAATTTTCCAAAACTGAGACATTTCCATTGTATGTGTATGCCGTATTTTACTTGTCCATTCGTCTGTCAGTTGACTTTTGCATTGCTTCCACATTTTGGCTATTGTGAATAATGCTGTTATGAACATGAGTATATAAATATTTAATTTTTTTTCAAAAACCAAGACCAATTGTAAACACTATTATGCTCATTTAATCAACGAGGAAATTGAAATAAGTGGTGCTTAAGCTGATACCTCCAGGGAAGGACAAACTGCTATAGAACCCATGGTTCTGTTGTCGCTGGAGTCCTTACCTAACAGTAGAATACAGTCTCTCTCAACCACTCTTGCTGTGCTCTAACATCCAGCCAGCGCAATCATTTTGACAGCTAGTTATTTAACAAGTTATCAGCAAGCAGGTAATAGCCCTTCAGTTCAGTCAAAATAGTCAAATGAGTTGCACATGTAGATACAGCCTTTCTTTGCAAGATTGATGTCATGGACAGGGATGAGTTAGAAAATAGAACAATAGCACCCTGTATATGAAAGATGTGGCATCTGTCTAAAGTGAAAAAATACTGTTTATTGAGTAGGAATTGTCACTGAAGCTTGGAATAGCTTTAAAAGAAAACCAAACTATGCTAATTTTATTCCAGAGATTGAAACATACAATTTTGGAAGCTTTTATGGAAAAGAAGGGGAAAAATGAATAGGGAAGTTAAGATCTTTAAAAAGAGATGTGTGAGTCAGCTCATATACAAACACCATTGCCTTGACCTTGATTTAGACTTCACTACTGTTTTATTTCATGTAGGAAAATAGCTTCAATGGCACATCAAAAAATAATCCAAATTTTTTTTCAAATAAGGTAGCAAAAAGCCATCTGAGCAAAATTGTACAACATTGCATTCTTAATGAAAACCAAAATACATGTTTTAAAAATGTTTTATATCCATGACCCTGTGTTCTTACTTAGAAATGCAATATCCTTCTCTCTGTCAAATAAAGGAACAAGCAAACACCCTACGCATTTGACAAAGCTGCTCGATAAATTCCTGCCTGAGGGACTATTGCTCCTTTGAAATACTGGTTGAGCCTCATACTCTTGATCATTTATGTGACATTTTACCGTTTTGCTTAATGCAGTGTATAATATCGCACTGTGATTTTTTCCTCCTAAGTTTTAGCTATCATGTTGTTTGCTGTTGTTTTGCACCAACCCTTGATTACCTCAGAAGTCTGTTCTCTGTATGAACACAGACTGCTCTTGCACATTCAGTTATTTGTTGGATGAATAACTTGCTTTCTTCTTTTCCTCCTTCTCACTTCCTTCCTGACCTCCTTTTGATAAGCTCTTTTCTAAACAAATGGTTCACCAGATTTTTCACTCAGCCCTCTGTGTCAGTTACTTCTGAGGGGATTGGCTCTTCCAGATCTCAGTCACCCCATTCCCAGTTTTCCACTTAAGCCTGCTACTCTCTTCTTTGGGCTTCCCAGGTGGGACTAGTGACATCTGCCAATGCAGGAGACCCAGGAGATGTAGGTTCAATCCCTAGGTCAAGAAGATCCCCTGTAGGAGGAAATGGCAACCCACTCCAGTATTCTGCCTAGAGGATCCCATGGACAGAGGAGCCTGGTGGGCTACAGTCCATAGGGTTGCAAAAAGTCAGACATGACTGAGATGACTGAGCACCCTCTTCTTCTGTGCTCCTCAGAATTGTTATCAATTAAACAAAATGCAGAACCAGTCCATGTTGGGCTGTTTAGTTTACTGATGTGGTAAATTCAATCTCAAAGTACAGTTCTGGTTTTCATTGCTAATATTAAGTGATTTTTGAATTCCTAATGAAATACCTAATTAGAGCAAATGTTTTTCCCCTCTAACAAGTAATTATAGCATTCCAAACACATTTACTCTAATTAAACAAAACAGTTTGACTAATTACAATGGCAAGGCAGGATACAGTGTATTTTTTCTTGAAGGTTCTTCCCTCAGAAATTCTCTTTTAGGAAAAGAAATATTCTTGCAGACATTGTCCATGTACCAGTCACACGATGGATGTTGTCTATCTGGAGATTCAGTGCACGCTCTGTGGGATTCTCCTCAACGTCTTTTTTCCCTGTTGAAAGGGAACAAATAACTCCAGAGCCCATGGGGTAATTTCCTGAGTCAACTATTGGAATCTACAGACATCTTCAGGTTAAATTTTTATTTACATAGATTTTGTATTAGACACTATTAACATATCATTTTTAATTTTAATAAAAGAAATAACAGTCTGCCCCAAATTTTTGGCACTCCAAGAGATAACCCACACTCTCCTGGGTCTTCCTGAGCCCCTGGCACAACAGTGTGGACCCACATACTTGTGATTTGGGGGCCAGCATCTATGGTGTCTGAATGCAATGTCATTAAGATCTTTTTTGTATACTTCTGTGTTTTCTTGCCACCTCTTCTTAATATCTTCTGCTTCTGTTAGGTCCGTAACCTTTCTGTCCTTTATTGTGTCCATCTTTGCATGAAATGTTCCCTTGCTATCTCTAATTTTCTTGAAGAGATCTCTAGTTTTTCTCGTTCTATTATTTTCCTTTATTTCTTTGCATTGATCACTGAGGAAGACTTTCTTATCTCTCCTTGTTATTCTTCGGAACTCTGCATTCAGATGGGTACATCTTTCTTTTTCTCCTTTGCCTGTAGCTTCTCTTTCCTCAGCTATTTGTAAGGCCTTCTCACACAACCATTTCGCCTTTTTCTTGGAGATGGTCTTAATTACTGCCTCCTGTACAATTTCATGAACCTCTGTCCATAGTTCTTCAGGCACTCTGTCTATCAGATCTAATTTCTTGAATCTATTTGTCACTTCCACTGTATAATCATAAGGGATTTGATTTAGATCATACCTCAATGGTCTAGTGGTTTTCCCTACTTTCTTCAATTTAAGTCTGAATTTTGCAATAAGGACCACAATCAGTTCCCAATCTTGCTTTTTGAACTTTGGTGTCACAGAAGACTCTTGCAAGTCTTTGGACTGCAGGGAGATCAAACCCATCAATCCTAAAGGAAATCAATCCTAAATATTCATTGGAAGGACTGATGCTGAAGCTGAAGCTCCAATACTTTGGCCACCTACTGCAGAGAAGTGACTCATTAGAAAAGACCCTGATGCTGGGAAAGATTGAAGGCCGGAGGAAAAGGGGATAACAGAGAATGAGATGGTTGGATGGCATCACCGATTTGATGGGCATGAGTTTGAGCAAGCTCTGGGGGTTGGTGATAGACAGGGAAGCCTGGCGTGCTGCAGTCCCTGGGGTCGCAAAAAGTCTGACACGACTGAGTGACTGAACTGAACTGAACTGATTGCAAGGTCCTATACTTAATGGTATAGGTCTCATTTGAATTAGCATTGAAGATGGCTATACTTAGTCTCTTCTTAGAGCTCTTATATATTGAACTGCTACTGAAATTTGAAATTCTATCCTAAAATGTTACTGCTGGTCTATCTATGTAGTATCCAGCAGAATTACTGAGGAAACAGATAATTAGATATTTCCTATTTATCTCTGAACCAACCTGTCCTGGTATCCCTACTAGAGAGTTCCTGAAAGGAAATTCACACATAATCCTTCAAGAATGTCAATCACAGGTACAGGCATCGTGTGAGTCACAAATAATGATGGAAGTGGATATATGTGTGTTTTTTTTTTTTGCGGGGGGGGGGGGCTTCTTTTTTGTTTGCTTGTTTGCTTTTTGGCTGCACTAAGTCTCCATCACAGTGCATGGACTCCTCACTGTGGTGCATGGGCTTCTCTAACTGTGGCACAGAGTGTTGCCCCACAGCATGTGGATCTTAATTTCCCCACCAGGGATCGAACCTGTGTCTCCTGCATTGGAAAGCAGATTCTTAACCACTGGACCACTAGGGAAGTCCTTAGATATATTGTCAATACTCATGTTATATAAAAATTTATTCTGGAGATATATGACTGCAAGAAGATAAGCATGAAATGCAGTCATGGGGGAATGCTCCTAGAAAAAAAATGGATGTCACCCAATCTATGAGGATAGGCTTATAATTTGGCAAGAAAGAGAGTGAAATATACCTAAAAGGAGATTTGGAAGAATCAACAAATTAACACAAGAAGGCAAAGAGAGGAATTGACTATGGCATGCAAAACCAACAAATAGGGAGAATGAAGTTCTGCACATGGACAGAGAGGCCAAGAGAGAGCCCAAATCTCAGTTTTGGAGACTGTGCATGGCATGCCTGTGTTCTACTGTGTTGTTTAACCAACACCCACTGGTGTAGTCAATGAGTATTTAACCACTTTTCTCAGATGCCAAGTGTGAATATGACATGTCCATAAACTAATGTGATGGGAAGTAAGTGATCTGTCCCATGAGACAGAAGCAGATACATGCTGTAGGTGTTCAGAGACCACAGGATGGCCTTGCCAGTTTCTTCTCCTGCTCAGTTCTGTCTTGTGACTGCTCAGGGCATATTCATACAGATTGTCATTCCCTCCCTTTTTTCTAAAACCTTCATCACCTTCTCAGACGGGTAGAAGTTTATTCTAATGAAACAGAAAAATGCCTGACATTGTTCTAAGGACTTTGCAAATATTAACTAATTCAATTTGCCCAGTTAGTGACTTATGGAGTCAGTATCTGACCTACAGAGTCTGATCTTGTAGCCTGTATACTTAAAATATACACCATCATGTCTCTCTGATGCTTTGTTATCATAAATTATCCCCAGTTTGGGGCTTCTCTGGTAACTCAGCAGATAAAGAATCTGCAGGTAAACTCTGCAATGCAGGAGACTGTAGTTTGATTCCTGGGTTGAGAAAATCCATTGGAGAAGGGATAAGCTACCCACTTTGGTATTCTTGGGCTTCCCTGGTGGCTAATACAGTAAAGAATTCACACGCAATGCAGGAGACCTGAGTTTGATCCCTGGGTTAGGACGATTCCCTGGAGGAGGGCATGACAACTCACTCCAATATTCTTGCCTGGAGAATCCCCATGGACAGAGGTGCCTGGTGGGCTACAGTTCATGGGGTTGCAAAAAGAGTAGGACACGACTGAGCAACTAAGCACAGCACAGCTCAGTATCCCCAGTTTATCCACAGCATCCCCAATTTATCCCCAATTTATCCATATGCATCTCCTCTGAATTCACTGAGCATTCTGCTTTCATCAAATACTTTTTCATCATCATTTTATATTGGGGGTTCTTGACCTGTGAGTCATGAGTATTTTATATTTAGAGTAAATCACTAAATATTTTTAAAAGAATGAGTGATCCTGTATCCAACAGAGAAAGCTCCTAAATAGTCCTAGATTCCTGTTTTATTTTATTTTATTTTTTTCATTTTCTTGGTTTTGGAAATGACAGGAATACGTCTTGTCTAGTCTTGCTTTGACGGCACAACTGCAGAATGCCTACTTGAATGTTTTGTGATTCACTTATCTTAGTATATCTTTCCTCATATAGACATGGATTAGGCAAATCTTTGAAGTTTTTCATTTGTCCCCTTCTTATTTCTCTTTTATGGTCCTCTCCTATGTCCTGGAATTTGCTATCTATACCTTGCAATGACCTTCATCCTAGAATCTGATCCATATCTCCATTTATTAAAAGGCCCTGTGCTTACTTTCCTTTGAAAATCCAACTTTTGAGGTTTTCTTAGTACTTTAGCAGAATAGATGAATTTATACTAAAGTATTAATGAATGTCCACTGATGCTTCCTATTTGCTTTGAAACTGCTGTCTTAAAGAGACATCTGTTAACATATTTGAACTTTTGCAAAGAAAATGTTTTTGCTGCAGTCTCATGTTTCTCCTCCATGCTCCAAATACCTTGTAAAATTCAAAGGGCAACAGGTAACTGAATCTTCCCTTTAATCAATGCAAACATTATTCACTTAAAGCATTCATGAATACTTTTCATAGATTCTAACTCAGAGGAACCTGTGTAATGTTCATTAAAACTTTAGCTTCTGTTTAGGTGGCCTGTTAGCTATGATGGCTTATAATGGTTTTGTCCTCCAAGCTCTAAAGTTAGACCATTAATCTAATGTAATCAAATTTTGAAGGATAGGCTTATAAAAAGTAAACCAAAGAGAATTATTCTCCTACAGATTCCTTTTGCCTCCTGATATGATACCATTTGCTTAGCAGAGTTCAGTTCCCTGCATGATGGAATAAATTAGAATGTTAACTAGAGAAATGTTAAAGCAAATAAAAGATATGGATTGTAAGGTTTAGATTTCAAGTAGAGAATCCAGATAAGTTCTAACCACTGCCTGCATTAAAATCAGGAACAGAAAAAGAAAATTTACTTTAACGCTTCCCCCCCTCCACCCCCGAGGGCAAAATTTCAACTCATCCAAACTCTGACATCCTGAAACTTGTTAAACCATCTTAGGAGAACTAAATACTAGAATCATCTTAGGCAAGACACATTCCACTCTCTGTGCATCAGTTTTCCACACCATGAAGTGATGATCCTGATCTGTGAATCTTTAAGATACTTTGCAATTCTGCACATTGTTAATTCCAAGTGAAACTTTTTTCAGCTAGCATGAAGTCAAATGTTACATTTTTATTTGCTTTCTGATTTCCCATTTTTTTCATTTAATAAGAAAGAGTTCATGAATCTTTTGCTATCTGTTTGATAGTGGGAAATTATGAGCACTTGGAACTAATTTTAAATTTAAATTGTATTTACCTTTCTCTCTTACTCCACCAGGGACATGCACATGTAAAAATGTTTGCCTTCTTCCATCTATGCCCTGCTGACTCATTAGGAAAAAATCAGAAGTGAGAGGTTCCTTCTCCTCTGTTAACAATAGCAGAGGAATTGAACAGACATAAAAGAAATTGAAATCCTTCAAAGGATTTTTTTTTAATTTATTTTATTTTATTTTTTAACTTTACAATATTGTATTGGTTTTGCCATATATCAACATGAATCTGTCACAGGTATACACATGTTCCCCATCCTGAACCCTCCTCCCTCCTCCCTCCCCATACCATCCCTCTGGGTCATCCCAGTGCACCAGCCCCAAGCATCCAGCATTGTGTATCTAACCTGGACTGGCAACTCATTTCATATATGATATTATACATGTTTCAATGCCATTCTCCCAAATCATCCTACCCTCTCCCTCTCCCACAGAGTCCAAAAGACTGTTCTATACATCAGTGTCTCTTTTGCTGTCTCGTATACAGGGTATTGTTACCATCTTTCTAAATTCCATATATATGCGTTAGTATACTTCAAAGGATTTTTGCATGTAGTATTTGATATTTATTTTCCCAGATGGCACTTGTGGTAAAGAATCCACCTGCCAATGCAGGAAACATAAGAAGCACAGGTTTGATCCCTGAGTCAGGAAGATCCCCTGGAGGAAAGAACAGCAGTCCACTCCATGATTCTTGCCTGGAGAATCCCATGGACAGAGGAGCCTTATAGGCTACTGTCCATAGGGTTGCAAAGAGTCAGACATGACTGAGGTGACTTAGCACAATTAGCACACACACACATTATGATGTATTGAGCATCAATGCCCATTTTGAAAATGAGGAAATATGTTACAGATAGGAAACTGAACTACTCTACAAAACCCACAGGTGTTATTATGGGTACAGGTCATAGTTCTATGCTTCCTCTCATAACCACTTACCTGCCAGTGCACATGGACACAGTAACACGTACACCTCACAAACATACAGAATGAAGAGTCAAGAAATAAAATCTCTATATTTATGTAAGTCATCATCTCTGTCTAGAATAATTATAAGAATTACAACATTATGTAAAGCAGGAAGATAGTAAAAGCTCAACAAAGGCAATTGTATTTATTAATTTTGCCTCCTTTCTCATCTGTAAATTCTAATAGGTCCTACTGAAACAGAGAACAAACTTGTTTCCATATAGGATCTATTCCTTGAATTCTAGATTTTGTACTTTGTTGCCTGTGCTTAGTCATGCTGACTCTACAGTTTTGTAAAAGAATACTGTCTATAGCCTAAAATATACAGGCAACCCATTCTTAAGGCTCTGACTTAAAGGTATAACAGCTTTCCATTAAAAAGTTGTGGAATAGTGAATGACATTTTGCCATGTGATTTGGTGAAGATTTAAGGAACATCTTAACCCACTTTTAATGACAGCTGCAAGGAAAAAGGAGTCAATACAACACTAAGAAGTTTGTAACAACCAATCATACCCCTCCACTGGTAATAAACACAAAGTCTGAATTCTAAACCATCCAGGAAGATGGTTTTTTTGAACAACAGTCCATCATTCCTTGGTTCTCTGGCTTTCCAAATAAAGCCATTATTCCTTGCCTCAACTTGTCTTTCAATTTATTGGCCTGTCATGTGGTGAGTAGTACAAGCTTGGATTTAGTATCACTCAATTCAGTCAGTTCAGTCGTTCAGTCATGTCTGACTCTTTGCGACCCCATGAACCACAGCACGCCAGGCCTCCCTGTCCATCACCAACTCCCGGAGTTCACTCAGACTCACGTCCATCGAGTCAGTGATGCCATCCAGCCATCTCATCCTCTGTTGTCCTGTTCTCCTCCTGCTCCCAATCCCTCCTAGCATCAGAGTCTTTTCCAATGAGTCAACTCTTCGCATGAGGTGGCCAAATTATTGGAGTTTCAGCTTTAGCATCATTCCTTCCAAAGAAATCCCAGGGCTGATCTCCTTCAGAATGGACTGGTTGGATCTCCTTGCAGTCCAAGGGACTCTCAAGAGTCTTCTCCAACACCACAGTTCAAAAGCATCAATTCTTTGGCACTCAGCCTTCTTCACAGTCCAACTCTCACATTCATACATGACCACTGGGAAAACCATCGCTTTGACTGGATGGACCTTTGTTGGCAAAGTAATGTCTCTGCTTTTGAATATGCTATCTAGGTTGGTCATAACTTTCCTTCCAAGGAGTAAGCATCTTTTAATTTCATGGTTGCAGTCACCATCTGCAGTGATTTTTGAAGCCCCCAAAAATAAAGTCTGACACTGTTTCCACTGTTTCCCCATCTATTTCCCATGAAGTGATGGGATCAGATGCCATGATCTTCGTTTTCTGAATATTGAGCTTTAAGCCAACTTTTTCACTCTCCTCTTTCACTTTCATCAAGAGGCTTTTGAGTTCCTCTTCACTTTCTGCCATGAGGGTGGTGTCATCTGCATATCTGAGGTTATTGATATTTCTTCCGGAAGTCTTGATTCCAGCTTGTGCTTCTTCCAGCCCAGTGTTTCTCATGATGTACTCTGCATAGAAGTTAAATAAGCAGGGTGACAACATACAGCCTTGACGTACTCCATTTCCTATTTGGAACCAGTCTGTTGTTCTATGTCCAGTTCTAACTCATGCTTCCTGACCTGCATACAAATTTCTCAAGAGGCAGGTCAGGTGGTCTGGTATTCCCATCTTTTTCAGGATTTTCCACAGTTTATTGTGATCCACACAGTCAAAGGCTTTGGCATAGTCAATAAAGCAGAATCACTACCTCACTCTAAATATAAGAGTGATTAATGCTTGATGCTCAATTCATTCTCTGGGAATGCTTATGTATTCTTCTTTTACATAGTTTCAGGGTCTCAGATCTGGATAATTCCTCTATCAAATAAACAAGTTCTTGATATTCCACTAGTCATTTTGCTTAGACTCTATTGCACTATAATAATAATAATGATAAAAAAATTCAATGGCTTAAAATAGCAAAAGTTGACTTGTTGCCCTCCTGTACATACTGAGATAGTATTCCATATCTCTTACATCCTAGAGTCAGACTGAAGACAAAGCCCACATCTGGGATATACTGGTCTCAGGGAACAAGGGAAAAAGAGAGATTAGGGAAATATGAGACTCTTCACATTTCTGCTCAAGAATTGGAAATATTACTTCTGCTCAATTTTATTGGGCAAAGCATGTCATTTGAATTAGCCTCATGTCAAGGGATTGGGGAAGAATAATCATACAGGCAGAGATGGTGAATATTTAAAAATAGTAATATATCTACATGTACCTCAGTGTTCATTGCAGCACTATTTACTATAGCCAGGACATGGAAACAACCTAAATGTTCATCAACAGAGAAATGAATAAAGAAAATGTGGTGCATACATAAAATGGCATATTACTCAGCCGTAAAAAGAATGAAATGCCATTTGCAACAACATGGATGGACCTAGTGGTGATTCTACTAAGTGAAATAAATCAAGCAAAGAGAACTATCATATGATATTGCCTGTAGGCAGAATACAAAAAAGAAGTGATGTAAATCCGCTTGTTTACAAAACAGAAACAGACTCACAGATTTTGAAAACAAACTTAAAGTTACCATGGGATGGGGTGGAGGGATAAATTGGGAGGTTGGGTTTGGCATATAAACACTACTGTATATAAAATAGATAACTAATAACAACTGCTGTATTGCACAGGGAACACTATTCATACTTTGTAATGGTCTAGCTATATGGGAACAGAATCTAAAACAGAGTGTATACACGTACATATATAACTGACTCTGTTGTACGCTTGAAACTAACACACTACTGTAAATCAGTATGCTACAATAAAAATGTAAAACAAGCAAAAAATAAAAGTAGAAATGAGGAGCAAGAAAAGAAACATTGAATGACCAGTAAAGAGCATTGCTTTTTCTTTGCTGTTAACCAACTTCTTTACTCCTATCTTCTCTCATTTGCAGATAGAACAGGAAAGTATTTTAAGTAATCACAATATAATTTATCAGATCTAACCAAAATAAAGGAAATTTCCAAGCTAAAAATAGTAATCTATCACAAAGTAGCATGTTTCTAAGCTATTTAAAAATTTCCCCATCTATGTGGGTGGCTGCAAAATTGGGTTCATCAATTGCTCATTTTTTATTTATATATTACTCCTCAGGTACCCATAGAAGCTGTTCAAGATACCATACTATGGCTTGTGAGTGGCAAAGAGAGAAAGAAAATGTCATCTACATGTAGCAAGAAAATTTCTGATTGAAAAAGGAAAAAATATTTATTAAGGGGACATCTGTGTGTGTGTGTCTGTGTTTGCCTGTCTTTGAAAGCTGGACATGTTGTAAAACACACACACACATGCATACCCAAACACTTCTAAAAGCAGTGGGCATTCATGTTTAGCCTTTTGAAGACTGCAAGGGGTAGAGAAAAAACAGCATGAACAAAGCCACACGGACCTCAAATGTACTCTGTGTTCAGGGAACGTAAACTTGGTAACAGCAGAGGGCATGTCTTATACCGCTCGATTCTCTATGTATATTCAGCAATTGTTTCTTGAAAAGGACAAGTGATCTAATATGTGGATGCACAGAGTTAGGATGGAAGTAGTGAAAGTTTGGTAACAAACATAAGACATCTGTAGGAAAACTGCTCCCAAATCATGACACCAACAACTGCTCCAAGTCTCAGAGCATCAGAGGCCATGTTCTAGCATGAATATAAAGCGTCTTTGGGGTAGAGGGTTAGGGGAGAAATCTGAGGATACTCTCCTTCTCCCTCTGTAAGATTAACTAGAAGGTCAGAGAGAGCTTCATGTTGAGATGGTGCTGACTGGGATACAGTTGCTGCCAACCAGAGGGCTGGGAGCTTCTGATCCAGAAATAAAAAAAGGCAGCATAAGCCAATTCAGCTTATGTGTTGGCAAAACCAATGGTTATTGAAAACTTAAAACTTCACTGAGAATCGTCAGCTTCTACAATCAGGCTATGCATTTATGTTGTGTTTAATGTCCTTATTAATGTGTTGTCCTCATTAATTTTGGGGTTTCCCTTGTAGCTCAGTTGGTAAAGAATCTGCCTGCAGTGCAGGAGACCTGAGTTTGATCCCTGGATCGAGAAGGTCCTCTGGAGAAGGAAATGGCAACCCACTGCAGTATCCCTGTCTGGAAAATCTCATGGACCGAGAAGACTGGTGTGCTGCAGTCCATGGGGTTGCACAGAATTGGCGATGACTGAGCGACTAACACACACCTCATTAATTTAGTTTTCCCCCGTGATTTTGTACTACAAGGTTGTAAGAAATGAGATACTGTGGACACAACTGTTTTGTAGAAGAAATTCAGTATCCCTACTGTAATATGACTGCAAGCAGCCTACTAGGTTTGAAGATTCTTGAGGAAAGGGACGTCTTTGTATTGCCAGAAATGAGCTGAGTGTCGTGCATATATTAGCTACTTAGCAAAAGCTTTATAAATGGATATATGAGTGAATGACAGTGGTCCTTCTTGACAGTTTTCCCTTGAAATTTTTCATTCTATCACTTGAGTCTGCATGATGCCTATTCATTGTAATGAGCCCACAATCTTTGGCACAGTTCAGTTCAGTCACTCAGTCGTGTCCAACTCTTTGCGACCCCATGAATCGCAGCACGCCAGGCCTCCCTGTCCATCGCCAACTCCCGGAGTTCACTCAGACTCAAGTCCATCAAGTTAGTGATGCCATCCAGCCATCTCATCCTCTGTCATCCCCTTCTCCTCCTGCCCCCAATCCCTCCCAGCATCAGAGTCTTTTCAATGAGTCAACCCTTCGCATGAGGTGGCCAAAGTACTGGAGTTTCACCTTTAACATCATTTCCTCCAAAGAAATCCCAGACTGATCTCCTTTAGAATGGATTGGTTGTATCTCCTTGCAGAACAAGGGACTCTCAAGAGTCTTCTCCAACACCACAGTTCAAAAGCATCAATTCTTCGGCACTCAGCTTTCTTCACAGTCCAACTCTCACATCCATATGTGACCACAGAAAAAACCATAGCCTTGACTAGACGGACCTTTGTTGGCAAAGTAATGTCTCTGCTTTTGAATATGCTATCTAGGTTGGTCATAACTTTTCTTCCAAGGAGTAAGCGTCTTTCAATTTCATGGCTGCAGTCACCATCTGCAGTGATTTTGGAGCCCCCAAAATAAAGTCTGACACTGTTTCCACTGTTTCCACATCTATTTCCCATGAAGTGATGGGACAAGATGCCAGGATCTTTGTTTTCTGAATGTTGAGCTTTAAGCCAACTTTTTCACTCTTTTCCTCTTTCACTTTCATCAAGAGGCTTTTGAGTTCCTCTTCACTTTCTGCCATAAGGGTGGTGTCATCTGCATATCTGAGGTTATTGAGATTTCTCCTGGCAATCTTGATTCCAGCTTGTGCTTCTTCCAGTCCAGTGTTTCTCATGATGTACTCTGCATAGAAGTTAAATAAGCAGGGTGACAATATACAGCCTTGATGTACTCCTTTTCCTATTTGGAACCAGTCTGCTGTTCCATGTCCAGTTCTAACTGTTGCTTCCTGACCTGCATACAGATTTCTCAAGAGGCAGATCAGGTGGTCTGGTATTCCCATCTCTTTCAGAATTTTCCACAGTTTATTGTGATCCACAGAGTCAAAGGCTTTGGCATAGTCAATAAAGCAGAAATAGATGTTTTTCTGGAACTCTCTTGCTTTTTCCATGATCCAGTGGATGTTGGCAATTTGATCTCTGGTTCCTCTGCCTTTTCTAAAACCAGCTTGTACATCAGGAAGTTCACGGTTCATGTATTGCTGAAGCCTGGCTTGGAGAATTTTGAGCATTACTTTACTAGCAAGTGAGATGAGTGCAATTGTGCAGTAGTTTGAGCATTCTTTGGCATTGCCTTTCTTTGGGATTGGAATGAAAACTGACCTTTTCCAGTCCTGTGTCCACTGCTGAGTTTTCCAAATTTGTTGGCATATTGAGTATAGCACTTTCACAGCATCATCTTTCAGGATTTGAAGTAGCTCAACTGGAATTCCATCACCTCCACTGGCTTTGTTCATAGCGATGCTTCCTAAGGCCCACTGGACTTCACATTCCAGGATGTCTGGCTCTAGGTCAGTGATTACACCATTGTGATTATCTGGGCCATGAAGATCTTTTTTGTACAGTTCTTCTGTGTATTCTTGCCACCTCTTCTTAATATATTCTGCTTCTGTTAGGTCCATACCATTTCTGTCCTTTATCTAGCCCATCTTTGCATGAAATGTTCTCTTGGTATGTCTAATTTTCTTGAAGAGATCTCTAGTCTTTCCCATTCTGTTGTTTGCCTCTATTTCTTTGCATTGATCACTGAGGAAGGCTTTCCTATCTCTTCTTGCCATTCTTTGGAACTCTGCATTCAGATGTTTATATCTTTCCTTTTCTCTTTTGCTTTTTGCCTCTCTTTTTTTCACAGCTATTTGTAAGGCCTCCCCAGACAGCCATTTTGCTTTTCTGCATTTCTTTTCCATGGGAATGGTCTTGATCCCTGTCTCCTGTACAATGTCACGAACCTCCGTCCATAGTTCATCAGGCACTCTATCTATCAGATCTAGGCCCTTAAATCTATTTCTCACTTCCACTGTATAATCATAAGGGATTTGATTTAGGTCATACCTGAATGGTCTATTGATTTTCCCTACTTTCTTCAATTTAAGTCTGAATTTGGTAATAAGGAGTTCATGATCTGAGCCACAGTCAGCTCCTGGTCTTGTTTTTGTTGACTGTATAGAGCTTCTCCATCTTTGGCAGCAAAGAACATAATCAGTCTGATTTCGGTGTTGACCATCTGGTGATGTCCATGTGTAGAGTCTTCTCTTGTGTTGTTGAAAGAGGGTGTTTGTTATGACCAGTGCATTTTCTTGGCAAAACTCTATTAGTCTTTGCCCTGCTTCATTCCGTATTCCAAGGCCAAATTTGCCTGTTACTCCAGGTGTTTCTTGACTTCCTACTTTTGCATTCCAGTCCCCTATAATGAAAAGGACATCTTTTTTGGGTGTTAGTTCTAAAAGGTCTTGTAGGTCTTCCTAGAACTGTTCAACTTCAGCTTCTTCAGTGTTACTAGTTGGGGCATAGACTTGGATTACTGTGATATTGAATGGTTTGCCTTGGAAATGAACAGAGATCATTCTGTCGTTTTTGAGATTGCATCCAAGTACTGCATTTCGGACTCTTTTGTTGACCATGATGGCCACTCCATTTCTCTTGAGGGATTCCTGCCCGCAGTAGTAGATATAATGGTCATCTGAGTTAAATTCACCCATTCCAGTCCATTTCAGTTTGCTGATTCCTAGAATGTTGACATTCACTCTTGCCATCTCTTGTTTGACCACTTCCAATTTGCCTTGATTTGTGGACCTGACATTCCAGGTTCCTATGCAATATTGCTCTTTACAGCATCGGACCTTGCTTCTATCACCAGTCACATCCACAGCTGGGTATTGTTTTTGCTTTGGCTCCATCCCTTCATTCTTTCTGGAGTTATTTCTCCACTGATCTCCAGTAGCATATTGGGCACCTACTGACCTGGGGAGGTTCTCTTTCAGTATCCTATCATTTTGCCTTTTCATACAGTTCATGGGGTTCTCAAGGCAAGAATACTGAAGTGGTTTGCCATTCCCTTCTCCAGTGGACCACATTCTGTCAGATCTCTCCACCATGACCCGCCCGTCTTGGGTTGCCCCACGGGCATGGCTTAGTTTCATCGAGTTAGACAAGGCTGTGGTCCTTGTGTGATTAGATTGACTGGATAAATAGAAATTAAGGAGCTTTGTAGAGCATAATAAAATACGTTTCTTGCTTTGTAAGCTCAATTCTATTCTATTTCATTAAATTCAACAAGTATGTATTGAATCTTCTCTATGTGTCAGAAACTGAGGTTCTGTGGTTTCAGTGATGATGAACGCTTGATCCACACTTTCAAAGATCTCACTGTCAAGTGCAGAAATAGATCACCTTATTTTTCTTTTAATGTGCAAATGGCATTTTAATAATTGCACCTTTACAGAGTCAATAAAGAGGTGTGATTCTCTCTGAAAGGCTCAAATGAAAGGTTTTGAGGGATGTACTGTTGACCCAAACTCCAGGTGTAAAGTGAGATTAACAAGGCAGTCAAAACTGAGAATGAAATCTACTTTTAAGGTGTTGATAAGAAATGAGTCTCTTTTACCATGAGAAGCAATGATCAAGGAACAGATACATAGGTTAGAATTGGAAAAAATACAGCAAATTGTATTGAATCTATGTTTTCCTAGGGAGATTTTCTTTTCTTAAATTAATTCACAACAAAGAATTTGATTTTATAATTTTATTCTGTGCTTTTAAGCGAAAGAAAGGAGTGAATTCTCCAATGGTGCATTTTTTATACTAAGCCATCAATTTACATAGCTGCAACATAAACAGTCTCAAATGATAACTCTGAAATATCAAGAACAAAACACTATCCATTTTTTGTTATTGACTTGTTCTGGAATTATTATGTAGACTTCATATATTTGTTGTTCAGTATTATATTATTTCTCAGGCAATTACATTTTTACTGACAATTTGGAGGATTTACTTGATATAATCATTGAATACAAGCACAGTACTAAGTATTTAAATGAGAATGTTATCAAATGAGTCTAATTTTTCTTGTCCTGTTATAACCAGATTATTTTTAATATGTAGGATTTATTAAACCATATTCTCAATTATGCTGGGAAATTTAAATCAAGCAAGCATTTCACACATAATATTGCCTTCTGATAAGGTTGACATTTACAAGATGGTGAGTAACATTTTGTATGCTTATTTCTTAAGTACTTTTGATTTTGTCAATGCAAGATGCATTAGCTAAGATCAGGCAAATTATGTTTAGGTATATGGATTAATCAGATGCTCCATCTTGTCTGAAATATTGATAGGAATGTTTAGCAACTGTACCAACTAGACTGAGGGGCCAAAATGAATACAAATTTTGCTATAAATTGCAAATAAGTGCAAAATTAATCTGGTTGACTTAATCAGGAATACTGAATAACATTTGCATCTCAAGTAATTTTATTTTGATTTGTAGAATTCACTGGCAATGTAAAATGGCAATTTTATAAATCTTCACTTAGGAATAATGACAAAGAGAATTTATCTTCCAGATTAATATTTATGTTGCATAAGCTTATTTCAGACATTGCCTATTTGGTGAAAATGCTTAGGAAAAAATGAACATTGGGAGATTAGATTGATGTATACACAGTACTATATATAAAATAGATAACTAGTAAAAACCAACTGTATAGCATAGGGAACTCTACTCAGTACTCTGAAATGGCCTATATGGGGAAGAATCTAAAAAAGTATATATATATATATATATATATATATATATATATATATGATTCATTTTGCTATACACTTGAAACTTACATAACATTGTAAATCAACTGTACTCTAATAATTTTTTTAGAAAAAGAAAGATTAAAAAATAATAAAAAATAAAAATAATGACTTGTCATCACAGGTGGGTTTTAAGACATATTTCTTGATTGAATTACTAATACAAATGCAAACATTGGATGGCAAATTAAAGCGTTTTAGGTGTGACTTTGACATGTGCAACTGGGTCCAGTTCTCTCTGGTTCTATTCAACCCATTACCCCCAGAAACCTTGTCCTAGTATTTTGAGTTGAAATTCCCTACAATCAGTGGAAGTGACTGTGGATAAAAACTTTGTGAAAAAGCACATTCAGAGCCATAATTAAACATTCACATTCCTTTTTCCCTTTCAACTTTCTTTGTAAATAAACATGCAGTTTTCATTTATTCCAATCTTTTGAATTATTTTTCTAATTAGTGACTATTATTGAGCATATTTAGAATTAATCAATTTTATGAACATGTTTATAAGAAAGGATGAATTTAGTCATTTTCCCATTTTCACACTTCAGAATTATATAAGATTCTCACTCACTTTTAAGATGGAACAGTAGCTAATCTCAGCCCTACTTACTTGAGAGAATATACATGAAGGTAAATGTATTTTGAGAAAGCTAACTCAGTGTATAGTAGGATATATTCCTTCTGTCCCTAGTCCAGGCCTAGGGAGAGAAAGCTATGAGAACTCTGAGAGAGACAGTCATTTTCTAAAATATCTGTATCAATAGTATCAAGGAATGTGCTTAATATGTTATAGACACTTGACTCAGGCATTTAACAATATATAGCTGGACTTCCTTGGGCTTCTGTTAAGAGCAGAGAATTTTTTTTAAATTTATCAGTACTTGGAGAAGGAAAATGGCAACCCACTCCAGTACTCTTGCCTGGAGAATCCCATGGAAGGAGGAGCCTGGTAGGCTACAGTCCATGGTGTCACAAATAGTCGGACACGACTGAGTGACTTCACTATACAATATTTCAGATGGTGATAAGTATTGCAGAAAAGATAAATTCTGGAGAAGGTGATCCATGTTCAATGTGAAGATTGCTATTTTATATAGGAAGAAAATAAAGGCCTTAACTTTGACATTTAAGTGGATACCAGAGAAATGACTCTGTGTTGGAGAAGAACATCCAATACAGGAAACAATAGCAAGTACCAAGGATTGTGCTTAGCTAGTTTTAGGAAGAATAAGGAGACATTACAAAAGGGAAGAAAGCTAGTGAGAGACAGCAGAGAGAGTCTCATAGACGATGATAAAGGATTTGATCCCTCCTCTCAGTGAGAAAGGACGCCAAGTGAGGACTGTGAGACGAGGAATGGGGTGAAGGCACTGAAATATTCAAAGGCTGATATTTTGAGAGTAGATGCTGGAGCATGAGGGCAGTGTCTGGGAACTCACTAAAGATGTTGCAATAATCCAGACAAGAGATCATGGCAAAAGAAGTTTTCAGTTTCGAGAATACTTTGCAGAGTCAAGTGTTTGGATGTGTTCTGTTGATTGGGAAGAAAAGAGAAAGCAAGGATTCTTCAAGAGACTTACTGTTTGTTTTGCTCAAAGTTTTACTTTCATTTTAGGTTCAAAGACTTTGTTAACCAAAGAAGCTATTCATTATACACATATATACAATTTCAATTTTTGTAGATTATTTGACTTGATTTCAATATACAGTCATTAAAAGAAAAGAAATAGAAGCAATAGAAAGAAGTAACAGTGTGTGTACACGCATGCTAAGTTGCTTCACTCATGTCTGACTCATTGTGACCCCATGGACTACAGCCCACAAGGTTCCGCTGTCTATGGGATTCTCCAGGCAAGAATACTGGAGTGGGTTGCCATGCTCTCCTCCAGAGCATCTTCCTGACCCAGGAATTGAACTGTCATCTCTTATGTCTCCTGTATTAGCAGGCCAGTTCTTTACCACTAGTGCCACCTGACAGCATACACCCCAAGTTGGTGATGTACACATCCAGACTTGAACAGCTCTGGGAATTCTTGAATGACTGTAATCTGGAGTCCCAGCTGGGAAAGAGTCCCAGACCATGCATCCACCCAGTGGTAGGACTTCACACTGCAGCTTTGGGGACTCCTGCTTATAATCTCAGGCTACAAACTGATATCATCATCAATTTGTGAGCAAAAACTCTGTTCTGGTTTTAATTTTTACAGTGCAATTTTTTTCACCTTGTTAGTCATAAGATTTCTTAGACCCTGGGGACTGGCCAGGCCCTGTGGAGCTTAAAAAATTTCAAGACCCACTGCCTTTCCTATCTAAGGTGCTACTTAACTTGCAGGTAAAAATTGGTGTGCTTGCAGGCAGGCATACATGTCCAGGAAGGGCTTAGGCAAAGTCAGAAGTCAGTCAGAGGCCTGCTACACTACTTCTGAAGCTTGAACAAGACTACTTCCATTTTAATTTATTTAACACTGTTTCTGAACACTGGGGATGAAAATACAGTTGTTTACTAAAAGAAAGAAAGTGAAGTCGCTCAGTTGTATCTGACTTTTTGAGACCCCATGGACTGTAGCCTACCAGGCTCATCCATCCATGGAATTTTCCAGGCAAGAATACTGGAGCAGGTTGCCATTTCCTTCTCCAGAGGATCTTCCTGCCCCAGGGATCAAACCCAGATCTTCCACATTGAAGGCAGATACTTTATTGTCTGAGCCACCAGGGAAGCCCCTGTTGTTTACTAAGGGAGGGAACAATTCAGGACACGGATAGGGATCTGGATTGGCAAATTTGAGGTGACTGCTGACACCCAAGTGGAGGCATGGACATTTGACTAACTCTATACATGAATGTTGAGTAGAAGGAAGGCAAGCAGAGAGGAAGAATGCACAGGAAGAAAGGATGCACCAACATAAGTAGTAGCAAAAAGTGTGAAATTTAAATATAACTGAAAGTCACGAAATATTTTCTCAGTGAATAATTTTAGTTCTCCGTGGGCTAAAGCTAATTAGTAATGTAAGAATTAAATGAGCAGAAGTGGAAACTATTTCCCCAGCAGTGACACCTGGATTTTTAAAAGCTATTTTGGCAGATTCATGGCACTCTTCAAATCTAGCAAATGGCTGAAATTCTGTATTTTAGTTAGTGTGACCTGTGTTCTTGTGTTTTTTCATTAATGCCTCATATATATATTTGCAAAGAGAGAAAGATCACATTAATTATAATACATTTTTAAAGGAAAACAATTTCAAAATGATTACATATTTGAAAATATAGAATAATGTTTAGTAATTACATGTCATGTCTAACTATTGAAAGTACTTCCATGTGGATTACTAACCAGTGAACAATCATTCACTAGGTATATACTATGTATATTGCATTGTGGTAAAGAAGTAATAATCACAATGTTGAGCAATCCTTGGTTATGCACAGTGATTAGGTTGGAAGAGTCCCCAGGGAAAAGTGCACTTGACCAGAGGATGGAGGTAAACACTACGAGGGCTTGGAGTTATGAATATTTACCAGCAACTTTAGTCGTATTATTATTATTTTCTATTGTGTTTTGGCTGATAAGAAGGGTATCTCATTACATTCTCACAACAATCTTGAGGTTTGTGCTTCTTTGAAAGTAGTTGAAATTCATGCCCAGAAAAGTCATACTTTTCCAAAGATCATACAACTTTCTGCTTGCAGTTCTAAAATCACATGAAAATGGACTTGATTAGGGGAAAGGCTAGATGTTTTTAGAATTCCTAAGAGTTGTTGATCCTCAAATCTTCCTTCGCAACTAAATCTTATAATCTCTGTTCTGTCAGTTCAGTTCAGTCACTCAGTTGTGTCTGACTATCTGCAACCCCATGAATCACATCACGCCAAGACTCCCTGTCCATCACCAACTCCTGGAGTTCACTCAAATTCACATCCATCGAGTCGGTGATGCCATCCAGCCATCTCATCCTCTGTCGTCCTCTTTTCCTCTTGCCCTCAATCCCTCCCAGCATCAGAGTCTTTTCCAATTAGTCAACTCTTCACATGAGGTGGCCAAAGTACTGGAGTTTCAACTTTAGCATCATTCCTTCCAAAGAACACCAGGACTGACCTCTTTTAGAATGGACTGGTTGGATCTCCTCGCAGTCCAAGTTATCACCTCTTTAATCTAGTCTAGAAGCATTTTCTCATCTCATAGCCTAAATATCAAACTTTATTATTGTTTTGTACTTTTATTATGCAATGATATGAAATAAAACAACCTTAAAGTGAAGAACTGAAGAGCCTCTTAATGAAAGTGAAAGAGGAGAATGAAGAAGTTAGCTTAAAGCTCAACATTCAGAAAACTAAGATCATGGCATCTGGTCCCATCACTTCACGGCAAATAGAGGGGAAACAGTGGGAACAGTGGCTGACTTATTTTTCTGGGCTCCAAAATCACTGCGGATGATGACTGCAGCCATGAAATTAAAAGACACTCCTTGGACGGAAAGTTATGACCAACCTAAACAGCAGATTAAAAAGCAGAGACATTACTTTGCCAACAAAGGTCCATCTAGTCAAGGCTATGGTTTTTCCAGAAGTCATGTATGGATGTGAGTTGCACTGTGAAGAAAGCTGAGTGCCAAATAATTGATGCTTTTGAACTGTGGTGTTGGAGAAGACTCTTGAGAGTCCCTTGGATGGCAGGGAGATCAAACCAGTCCATTCTAAAGGAAATCAGTCCTGGGTGTTCACTGGAAGGACTGATGTTGAAGCTGAAGCTCCAATACTTTGGCCATTTAATGCGAAGAGCTGACTTATTGGAAAAGACCCTGATGCTGGGAAAGACTGAGGGCAGGAAGAGAAGGGGACAACAGAGGATGAGATATTTGGATGGCTTCACTGACTCAATGGACATGGGTTTGGGTAAACTCCATGAGTTGGTGATGGGCAGGGAGTCCTGGTGTGCTGCGGTTCATGGGGTCACAAAGAGTTGGACATGACTGAGTGAGTGAACTGAACTGAACTGAAGCTATATTACAAAGGGATTTTCTAAGTTATTAATCTTTCTTACAACTGTCAAAATGGAACAGAGTTTCAGTTGATTCATAGGTTTTATGTATTTTAGCTATGGGGATTACAACTCTGATGATATTTTTAGGTAAGAAGCAGAAAGATGTACAACTGTGCTGACAATACAATATGAAAAAAAGTGAGAAATTAACTCAGCGCGAAATCAACATGAGGTAGGATCAATGTGACCACTAAATAGGTGAGAGTTTGCAGGTCAACTTTTCACATGTTCCAAGCAATGTAGTGGTTTTGTTTTTCTGTTGTTGAACATGATATCTGCCTTTGGCTAAAATCCAATTAAATTAAAGAAATATTTATTTCATTCTCACTATGTATCTAGCATCTCAAATAAGTTTTTCCTGACACCACTCATGTATATATTCAGAAACTAAGGCCTATATGAAATTAACTTGCTTAGACTTTGTTCACATGATCAGAAAATTGACTCTTTCTGTAACAATTACCAGTTCTACCTGCCAAGATATCTCCCAAACTTTTGAGTCAAGGATTAGACATTTTGACATTAGAAAATTTTGACATTAGCCTTAATTTAATCTATAGTATAGATTGTGTAAACTCTCCACTAATTAATAATAATGACATCATAGAAAAATATACAACAACACTTGTAAGTGTAAGCCTATAGTAAGAGTCAGAATACTCTTAATACCTCAGTATGGTGTAGTGTTAACTATTTCACTATATAAAGGTTAAAAAACAAAGTATATGTATACAATAGCTATATCTATAATAATCATTAATTGAGACACAGCATAAAGAGATGTAAATCATGACATCAAAAACAAAAGGGAGGAATAAAATAGTGAAGTTTTTGGATGCAAATCAAGTTAAAGTGTTATTAGTGTAAAATAGACTGTTATAACTTTAATAATTTTTATGTAAGCCTCATTGTAACCACAAAGTAAAAGCCTACAGTAATTCATAAAAGATAAACAGAAGAAAATCAAAACACCCTACTAAGGAAAAAAATCATCAATTCAGAAATGAAAGCAGCAAGAGAGAAAGAAAGGAATAGTGGAATTAGTAAGACAGTATTAGTAAGTCTTTACCTACTGATAATTACTCTAGATGTAAATACATTGTATGTTCCAATTAAGAGACATGAAGTGGTTGAATGAATAAAAAAAAACAAGACTGTGTACTGTGTGTTGACACCAAGAGACTTATTTCAGCTTTAAGAATACAAATATGTTCAAAGTGAAGGGATAAAAAAAAACATTCGTGAGAGGAGAAACCAAAAGAGAGTAGGAATGGGTATATCTATATCAGACAAAACAGACTTTAAGTCAAAAACAGTACAAGACAAAAAATGTTATTATATAATGATAAGGTTGTCAATTCATTAAGAAAATATAACAAATGTAAATATATATGTACTCAACATTGGAGTACTTAAATATAAGTTAAATAAATACTAATATATCTGAAAGGAGAAATAGACTACAATACTAGCTGGGGAGTTCAATATTACACTTTCAATAATGGCTAGAAAATCAATAAGAAAACATTAGACTTGAACCATACTTTATACCAAATGAACCTAACAGCCATACAGAACATTTCCATCCAAGAGGATCAGAATACACTTTTTTTTCCCCCCTCAAGCACACACAGACTAGGCTCCATGATAGATCATATGATATATCACAATACAAGTCTTAGCAAATTTAAGAACACTGGAAACATATAAAGTATCTTTTCTTGTCACAATAATATGAAACTCAAAATCAGCAACAGGAGGAAACTGGAAAATTCATAAATGAGTGAAAATAAACAACATTCCTGACCAGCCAATGAGTCAAGAAGAAATTTAAAGGAAAATAAGACATATATTGAAACAAAATAAAATGGAAACACAGCATATCAAAACCTGTGGGATGATTCACAAACAGCTCTGAAACTGAAATTCATTAGAATAAATACCAACACTAAGAAAAAGAAAGATTTCAAATGAAGAATTTCAATAAACTGGAAAAAGAAAAGAAACCCAAAGTTAGCACAAAGAAGGAACTGGCAAAGATCAAAGAAGAAATAGAGATCAGCAAAACAATAGAAACTATTAATAAAACTAAAGGCTATTTTTTAAAGATGAACAAATTTGAAAAACTTTAGCTTGACTAAGAAAAGAAGAGGGAAGACTCAAATAAAATCAGAAATGAAAGAAGAAACATTACAAATGATATCATTGAATTACAAAGGCTAATGAAAGACTATTATAAACAATTATACACCAACAAACCTTATAACCTAGAAGAAGTGGATGAATTCCTAGAAACATACAACCTACCAAAACTAAATCATTGAAGAGAGAGAAAATTTGAACAGATCAATGACAATTGAATTAGTAATCAAAAACTTCCCAATAGATAAAAGTCTAAGACCCGATGCTAATAATGATAGATCCTATCAAACATTTAGAGAAGAATTAATGCCAGTCTTTCTCAGCCCATGTGCAGATGGGCACAAACATTATATGAAGGTAAAAAGTGGAAACTGTAATTTTAAAAAGTGAGGTCATTGTGGAAAATGACAGAAAAGTTTTCCCAGTTAGACCATCTTTAGGACATGAATTTGAGCAAACTTCAGGAGGTAGTAGAGGACAGAGAAGCTTGGCATGCTACAGTCCATGGGGTTGCACAGAGTTGAACACAACTGAGCGAGTGAACAATTTTTTATTTTAGAAAGTGAATTTTGGACAGCTTTTCTGAAAAAGGCACGTATATTATATTATCTCATAATATCTATGAGATTCAAGATACTTGGATTCTCAGCTCTAGTCTATTTAAGTCATCTAACCAGTTATAAATTTCTGGACTTCAGATGCCTTTTAGCTCTAAAAATGTGTTTGCAGTTGGAAATAGGTTATTTCCCAATTACTTCCACCTCAAAAAATTCTGTTGGATAGTTTGTCTGGGATGGAGGGCACAATTCTTAACTTTAAAAGTTTATAAGTACATAACAATTAAAACAGTGATTATACAGAGTGAAGTAAGCCAGAAAGAAAAACACCAATACAGTGTTTTATATACTGTATTGTATATAAAATACAATACAGTGTTTTATATACTGTTTAGTATATATATATACTAATGCATATATATGGAATTTAGAAGTAAGCCAGAAAGAAAAACACCAATACAGTGTTTTATATACTGTATTGTATATAAAATACAATATAGTGTTTTATATACTGCTTAGTATATATATATATACTAACGCATATATATGGAATTTAGAAAGATGGTAACGATAACCCTGTATGTGAGATAACAAAAGAGACACAGATGTATAGAACAGTCTTTTGGACTCTGTGGGAGAGGGAGGGGGGGATGATTTGGGAGAATGGCATTGAAACATTTATAATATCATATAAGATACAAATCACCAGTCCAGGTTCGATGCAGGATACAGGAAGCTTGGGGCTGGTGCACTGGGATGACCCAGAGGGATGGTATGGGGAGGGAGGAGGGAGGGGGGTTCAGGATGGGGAACATGTGTACACCCGTGGCAGATTCATGTTGAGATATGGCAAAACCAATACAATATTGTAAAGTAATTAGCCTCTAATTAAAATAAATAAATTTAAATATAAAAAAACAAACTGATTAAACAGTGATTTAAAATTAAAACAGTTTTACTTTATAGTTATAAACGTCAGATATTTTTTCTTAGGGAGTTTGTCTTCTATTGCTGATGGAAACTATATTTGGAACCTCTCTAGGTGCTTTTTCAGCATTTTTTTTTTTTAAGTAAAATGCTTTATGCATGGGATGTTCTTATATCTTTCTATATAGTCTCTAATCTCTGTTCAATAAAGCCTTCTCTTTTTATTTCCATGGGCCTTATAACTGATTGAATCTACTCTTTACTGCATTATCTTGTCCTTTTTACGTTCTTGCTAAAAAACACATGCAACCATCCTAATCCTCACGCTGAGAAGGAGATAATTATGTTTAACCCAAAGGACACTTGCTTAACTAGGAATGCTAAGTGTGTCAGCTGCAGACAAGACCCAGCTGCCTGGTTGGCCATTTGGACATCCTCAGTCTCTTCCTACTGATGCACAGATGTCTGAGGCCTTACAGGTGAACCCCAGTGTGCTTGCCCTTAGGGAAGGGTATTGTGAACTGGTGCTCAGCTAGTGAGGTGGCATATGGCATCGTGTGTCTTTTTAACAACTTCATCAGTTTCTTTTTAGAGTTGAAGTCTGTTGGTCTGCAGAATGAAGGGCTGCTACTCAGTCTAGTGCTGTCATTATTTCCTTCCCATTCAACTTCCAGCCTTTGTACAATGGTGGATTGGATACATTTCACAGGGGTTTTGACAATTCCTATTAAGGCAAAGGAAGATCCAGTGATTAGCCTGCATTTAGACACAGTGGTAAAATTCCAAATCAGATGTTGCTTCTATTGCTGAAACTACAGTTAGCATCATAGATGAGCATGAAAATCTCAGAGTATCTGGGGGCTTTAGAGATACCTACATACAGGACAAACATGTCATAGTTTCCTGTGCAGAGATGCACCACTTCATAAATCTTTCAGTGCAGGGTGCTTGTGTGTATTGTAAGTATTTAGAAGAAAAAAGCTTTTATGTACATGTGGATATGCATGTGTGTGTGTGTTTGTGTAAGATACTCTCAAAACAGACTCTTTTGGTTATTACAAAACTCAAGACAAAATTTAAAAGTAAGATAGGGAAGTCTGGATCACTGTACTCCATGATATCACAAAGAATTGGACACATCCTAGTTACTGAAAAACACCAGAAGTTCAATATCAGGGAAATATTAATAGTGATCCTTCAACATATGAAGCCATTTAGTTGATATTGTAAAGGTTATACAACAATGTTAAAACAGTTATCAATTAATGTTAAAAACAGAAAATATAAATTATCTGTACTCTGATCATATCTAAAACTGAATGTATATAGAAAAAATGTGAAAAAGAACACATTAAATTGTTGATATGATAGGATGATTTTTCGTCCTATTTTAGAGCTTAATTTTATTAAAAGGTAATCTATAAGGTATATATCAAAGTATATATGTATTAGGTTTCAATATAAATAAGAAAATGAAATAAAGTGCACTATTTGTCATCTGCTAAGTCTTTTGTATATTTGATAGTCACAGTTACATTGTGAGGCAGGCATTATGCCCATTTTACAAGTTAACAGACCAAGGCCAATTAACCAAGGCTGAATTAATTTCCCAAGGTTACCAGAGCAATAAGTGCAAAGTAAAATTTAATGTTCTTTCATCTGTATTAGACTCTTACAATGCAAATGATTGAAATGAGGTGCATAAAAAATCTGTTAGCTTACTATGAGTGTATGTATCTGAGAAGAAAGAGACAAAAATCTTAAGATTAAAAAATAATCTTTTTAGAACTAGTTTACTCATCAGTTCAATTCAGTTCAGTTCAATCACTCAGCCGTGTCCGACTCTTTCCGACCCCATGAATTGCAGCACGCCAGGTCTCCCTGTCCATCACCAACTTCCAGAGTTCACACAAACTCATGTTCATTGAGCCAGTGATGCTATCCATCCATCTCATCCTCTGTCATCCCCTTCTCCTCCTGCCCCCAATCCCTCCCAGCATCAGGGTTTTTTCCAATGAGTCAACTCTTCACATGAGGTGGCCAAAGTACCGAAGTTTCAGCTTTAGCATCATTCCTTCCAAAGAACACTCAGGACTGATCTTCTTTAGGATGGACTGGTTAGATCTCCTTGCAGTCCAAGGGACTCTCAAGAGTCTTCTCCAACACCACAGTTCAAAAGCGTCAATTCTTTGACACTCAGCTTTCTTCACAGTCCAACTCTCACATCCATACATGACCACTGGAAAAACCATAGCCTTGACTAGACAGACCTTTGTTGGCAAAGTAATATCTCTGCTTTTGAATATGCTATCTAGGTTGGTCATAACTTTCCTTCCAAGGAGTAACCGTCTTTTAATTTCATGGCTGCAATCACCATCTGTAATGATTTAGGAGCCCCCCAAAATAAACTCTGCCACTGTTTCCACTGTTTCCCCATCTATTTCCCACGAAGTGATGGGACAAGATGCCATGATTTAGTTTTCTGAATGTTGAGCTTTAAGCCAACCTTTTCACTCTCCTCTTTCACTTTCATTAAGAGACTTTTGGGTTCCTATTCACTTTCTGCCATAAGGGTGCTGTCATCTGCATATCTGAGGTTATTGATATTTCTGCTGGCAATCTTGATTCCAGCTTGTGCTTCTTCCAGCCCAGCGTTTCTCATGATGTACTCTGCATACAAGTTAAATAAGCAGGGTGACAATATACAGCCTTGACGTACTCCTTTTCCTATTTGGAACCAGTCTGTTGTTCCATGTCCAGTTCTAACTGTTGCTTCCTGACCTGCATACAGATTTCCCAGGAGGCAGGTCAGATGGTCTGGTATTCCCATCTCTTTCAGAATTTTCCACAGTTTATTGTGATCCACACAGCCAAAGGCTTTGGCATAGTCAATAAAGCAGAAATAGATGTTTTTCTGGAACTCTCTTGCTTTTTCGATGATCCAGCAGATGTTGGCAATTTGATCTCTGGTTCCTCTGCCTTTTCTAAAACCAGCTTGAACATCTGGAAGTTCATGGTTCACATATTGCTGAAGCCTGGCTTGGAGAATTTTGAGCATTACTTTACTAGCCTGTGAGATGAGTGCAACGGTGCGGTAGTTTGAGCATTCTTTGGCATTGCCTTTCTTTGGGATCAGAATGAAAACTGACCTTTTCCAGTCCTATGGCCACTGCTGAGTTTCCGAAGCACTTTCACAGCATCATCTTTCAGGATTTGAAATAGCTCAACTGGAATTCCATCACGTCCACTAGCTTTTTTCATAGTGATGCTTTCTAAGGCCCACTGGACTTCACATTGCAGGATGTCTGGCTCTAGGTCAGTGATCACACCATTGTGATTATCTTGGTCATGAAGCTCTTTTTTGTACAGTTTTTCTGTGTATTCTTGCCACCTCTTCTTAATATATTCTGCTTCGGTTAGATCCATACCATTTCTGTCCCTTATTGAGCCCATCTTTGCATGAAATGTTCCCTTGGTATCTCTAATTTTCTTGAAGAGATCTCTAGTCTTTCCCATTCTGTTGTTTTCGTCTATTTCTTTGCATTGATCGCTGAGGAAGCCTTTCTTATCTCTCCTTGCTATTCTTTGGAACTCTGCATTCAGATGCTTATATATTTCCTTTTCTCCTTTGCTTTTTGCTTCTCTTCTTTTCACAACTATCTTTAAGCCCTCCCCAGACAGCCATTTTGCTTTTTTGCATTTCTTTTCCATGGGGATGGTCTTCATCCCTGTCCCCTGTACAATGTTACGAACCTCCATCCATAGTTCATCAAGCACTCTATATATCAGATCTAGGCCCTTAAATCTATTTCTCACTTCCACTGTATAATCATAAAGTATTTGATTTAGGTCATACGTGAATGGTCTAGTGGTTTCCCCTGCTTTCTTCAATTTAAGTCTGAATTTAGCAATAAGGAGTTCATGATCTGAGCCACAGTCAGCTCCTGGTCTTGTTTTTGCTGACTCTATAGAGCTTCTTCATCTTTGGCTGCAAAGAATATAATCAATCTGATTTTGGTGTTGACCATCTGGTGATGTCCATGTGTAGAGTCTTCTCTTGTGTTGTTGGAAGAGGGTGTTTGCTATGGCCAGTGCGTTCTCTTGGCAAAACTCTATTAGTCTTTCCCCTGTTTTATTCCATATTCCAAGGCCAAGTTTGCCCGTTACCCCAGTTGTTTCTTGACTTCCTACTTTTGCATTCCAGTCCCTTATAATGAAAAGGACATCTTTTTTTGAGTGTTAGTTCTAAAAGGTCTTGTAGATCTTCATAGAACCGTTCAGCTTCAGCTTATTCAGTGTTACTGGTTGGGGCATAGGCTTGGATTACTGTGATATTGAATGGTTTGCCTTGGAAATGAACAGAGATCATTCTGTCACTTTTGAGATTGCATCCAAGTACTGCATTTCAGACTCTTTTGTTGACCCTGATGGCTACTCCATTTCTTCTAAGGGATTCCTGCCCACAGTAGTAGATATAATGGTCATCTGAGTTAAATTCACCCATTCCAGTCCATTTTAGTTCGCTGATTCCTAGAATGTCGACGTTCACTCTTGCCATCTCCTGTTTGACTACTTCCAATTTGCCTTGATTCATGAACCTAACTTTGCAGGTTCCTATGCAATATTGCTCTTTACAGCATCAGACCTTGCATCTATCACCAGTCACATCCACAACTGGGTATTGTTTTTCTTTGGCTCCATCCCTTGATTCTTTCTGGAATTATTTCTCCACTGATCTCCAGTAGCATATTGGGCACTTACTGACCTGGGGAGTTCCTCTTTCAGTATCCTATCATTTTGCCTTTTCATGATTATATATTGAAGATGACAAATAGATTTAAGGGATTAGCACTGGTAGAGTGCTTGGAGAACTATGGATGGAGGTTCATAATACTGTACAGGAGGCAGTGACCAAAATTATCCCCCCCCCCCCCCCCAAAAAAAAGAAAGGCAAGAAGGAAAAGTGGTTGTCTGAAGAGGCTTTAAAAATAGCTGAGGAAAGAAGAGAAGTGAAAGGCAATGGAAAAAGGGAGTGATATACCAAATTGAATGCAGAGTTCCAAAGAATAGCAAAGAGAGATAAGCAGGCTCTCTTAAGAGAACAATGCAAAGAAATAGAGGAAAACAATAGAATGGGAAATACTAGAGATCTCTTCAAGAAAATTGGAGATATCAAGGGAACATTTCATGCAAGGATAGGCACAATAAAGACAGAAGTGGTAAGGAACTAACATAAACAGAAGATTTAAGAACAGATGACAAGAATACACAGAACTATAGAGGAAAGATCTTCATGACAAGGATAATGATGATGATATATTCATTCACCTAGATATGGACATCCTGGAGTGTGAAGTCAAGTGGGCCTTAGAACATATTACTATGAATGAAGCTAATAGAGGTGATGAAGTTCCCACTGAGTTATTGAAAATCGTAAAAGATGATACTAAGTGCTGCACTAAATATGTTAACATATTTGAAAAAATCAGCAGTGGTCACAGGACTGAAAAAAGTCAGTCTTATTCCAATCTCAGAGAATGACAAAGAACATTCAAACTACCACACAATTGTACACATTTCACATGCTAGCAATGTGATGCTCAAAATCCTTCAAGGTACGTTACAAAAGTACATGAATCAAGAATTTCCAGATGTATAATCTGTGTTTCAAACAGGCAGAGGAATCAACATTTGTTGGATCATGGAGAAAGCAAGGGAATTTCAGCAAAACATCTATTTCTGCTTCTTTTATTACACTAAAGACTTTGACTATGTGGATTACAACAAACTGGAAAATTCTTAAAGTGATGGGAATATTTTAAGACCTTTTAAATATTTAAGACTCAGACCACCTACCTGAGTCCTGTAGAATCTGTATGTAGGTAAAACAACAACGACAACAACAACAACAACAAAACAGAGTTGGACATGGAAGAAACGACAGGTTCAAAATTGGGAAAGGAGTATAACAAAGCTATATCTTGTTACCATGCTTATTTAACTTATATGCAGAGTGCATCATGTGAAATGCTGGGCTGAATGAATCCAAGCACAAATCAAGATTGCAGGGAGAAATATCAACAACCTCAGATGAACAGATTATACCACTCTAATGGCAGAAAGTGAAGAGGAACTCAAGAGCTTCTTGATGATGGTTAAAGAAGAGAGTGAAAAGGCTGTCTTGAAACTCAACATTCAAAAAACTAAGGTCGTAGCATCCTTATCCAACACTTCATATCAACTATGTTGCTGCTGCTGCTTATCACTTCAGCATGTCTGACCCTCTATGACCCCATGGACCATGCCCTGCCAGGCTCCTCTTCCATGGGATTCTCCAGGCAAGAATAATGGAGTGGGTTGCCATTTTCTTCTCCAATGATAAAGTAAGAAGTGAGTGAAGTCACTCAGCTGTGTCCTACTCTTTGCTACCCCATGGACCATAGCCTACCAGGCTTCTCAATCCATGGGATTTTCCAGGCAAGAGGACTGGAGTAGGTTGCCATCTTCTTCTCTCATATCAGCTATAAGGGGGAACAATGGAAGTGGTGACAGATTTTATTTTCTAAGGCTCCAGAATCACTGTGTATGGTGATCAGAGCCATGAAAGTAAAGATACTTTCTCCTTGGAAGGAAAGTAATGCCAAACCTAGACTGAGTATTAAAAAGCAGAGATATCATTTGGCCAACAAGGGTCTGTATAGCCAAATCTATGGTTTTTTCCAGTAGTCATGTATAAATGTAAGAGTTGGACCATAAAACTCTTTGGCTTAGCACCAAAGAATTAATGTTTTAAAATTGTAGTTCTAGAGAAGACTTTTGAGAGTCCCTTGGACTACAAGGAGATCAAACCAGTCAAACCTGTCATTCCATTCTTGTCATTCCATTCACAAGAGTCCTCTTTCCTCCACATAGTCAGAAGTCACACTGGGTACACACAGGAGAAGGGACAGAATCTATGAGGCTAAGCAAGTACCTGAAAGATAATGTGACTTAAAAGGATTACTTAGACCACTGATTGGATAAAGTCTTAAACCAGATTGAACTAAATAAATGTTCTTTTATATCAATTGAATAGAGGATCATGAAGAAACAGCACATCAGTTTTAAGAGCCATTCTCTGCATTTAGTACCAGTGCAGTTAAATTATCTGTATTGATGCACACAAATCCCCTCATATGGAATGTATGTGTATGTATTTATATACTTATAAGTAAACGTGTGTACGCACATATTCATATATCTTACTGACAGTATAACCATTGCTCCAGTGGTTTTTACCACACCAGAGAACAAATAAATCATCTGATCAGGAATCTATTTGCCAAGTATCTGAATCTGCATTACACATGGATTTTGTTATTTCATACCACCTGTAATTCACATTCACATGGAGCTGGGAATGCTTTTGAAATATTACTGAAATACTAATTGCAGCATATTCTCAAGATTTTTACAGCTCCCCCAAATTTAATGTTTACCTAGAACCTGTATTAATGCTTTTATTATAGCACTAGCCACTCTTCTCTCACTTAAAAAAAATGTAGAAGTAAGAAAAGATAGAGTTGTCATTCTTTTATAATCTTGTAAATATACATACAGTTTCAACATTGATTTATCCAGAAAATGCTTTCTTTTCTGTGTGCTGTATAGAAAGGATTCTACATGACTGTATTTGAAGAAAATAGATCACTTACAGTCTAACTCTTATTTGAAATATTTCCTCATTCAATGTTCATTGCAGCACTATTTATAATAACTAGGATATGGAAGCAACCTAGATGTCTATGGACAGATGAATGGATAAAGAAGCTGTGGTACATATATACAATAGAATATTACTTAGCCATAAAAGGAACTCATTTGAGTAAGTTCTAATGCGGTGGATGAACCTAGAGCCTATTATAGAGAGTGCAGTAAGTCAGAAAGATAAAAACAAATATCATATATTAGCATCTATATATGGAATCTGGAAAGATGGTACTGATGAACAAATTTGCAGCTCAGTCATGGAGATGCAGAAACAGAGAACAGATTTGTGGACGCTGAGCAGATAGGGGAGGATGGGAGAAAGGAGAGAGTAGTAAGGAAATATACATTACTATATGTAAAATAGATAACCAACGGGAATTTGCTGTATGACTCAGGGAGCTGAAACCAGGGCTCTGTGACAACCTAGAGGGGTGGGATGGGGTGGGAGATGAGAGGGACGTTCAGAGGGAGGGGACATATATATACCTACGGCTGACTCATGTTGATGTATGGTAAAAAAAAAAAAAAAAAGAAAGAAAGAAAGCAACACAATATTGTAAAGCAGTTATCCATCAAATAAAGAAATTAAAACAAACAAAAAAGCCTATAACCTTTACCTTTTAAGTTGAATAATGAACGTACAGCAGTTTATTTTAAATGAATCACACATCATTTTTATGGTATATGTGTGTATGCTGTGCGTGTTTATGTATAACTGTGAAGACATGTTTGCATACATGTGTTTTTATCTGGACATGTACATAAGAAGTACAAAGTATGATATATAACAGCATTATATGTTGTATAGGCCTCCCTGGTAGCTCAGAAAGTAAAGTATCTGCCTACAATGTGGGAGACCTGAGTTTGATCCCTGGGTCAGGAAGATACCCTGGAGAAGGAAATGGCAGCCCACTCCAGTATTCACGCCTGAAAAATCCCATGGACTGAGGAGTCTGGTGGGCTACAGCCTATGGGATCACAAAGAGTTGGACACGACTGAGCAACTTCACTTCTTCACTTCACTTCATGTTATATGGATTTCCTAGATGGTGCTAGTGTAAAGAATTTGCTTGCCAGTGCAGGAGATGAAAGAGACATGGGTTCAGTCCCTGGGATTGGAAGATCCCCTGGAGAAGGAAATAGCAAGCCACTCCATTATTCTTCCTGGAAAATTATATGAACAGAGAAGCCTGGTGGGCTATAGTCCATGGGGTTGCAAACAGTCAGACAAGACTGAGCGTGCACACACACACACACACACACAATATGTTATATATTTATAATATTTACACTGCTTCCCTGGTGGCTCAGAGGTAAAGCATCTGCCTGCAATGCAGGAGACCTGGGTTCCATCCCTGGGTCGGGAAGATCCCCTGGAGAAGGAAATGGCAAGCCACTCCGGTACTCTTGCCTAAAAAATCCCATGGACAGAGAAGCCTGGTAGGCTATAGTCCATGGGGTCGAAAAGAGTCGGACACGACTGAGCGACTTCACTTATAATATTTACACATATATTTAGATACACATAGTTTACACACATACTTTATTTACACATACATACATAATTTTTAATTAAAAGTCTTATGAACAGCCATGTACAATTTTGTGAGTGACATTGGCAGGACATATTTAAAAAGATTTTGTTGCAAAATATCCCACTCTAAATATTTTTAATTGAAGTATAGCCAATTTATAATACTGTGTTAATTTCAGTTGTACAGCAAAGTGATTCAGTTATATGCATATATATATGCTGCTGCTGCTGCTGCTAAGTCGCTTCAGTCGTGTCTGACTCTGTGCGACCCCATAGACGGCAGCCCACCAGGCTCTGCCATCCCTGGGATTCTCCAGGCAAGAACACTGGAGTGGGTTGCCATTTCCTTCTCCAATGCATATATATATACATCTATCTATCTATATCTATATATATCTATATCTATCTATCTATATATATATATACAGACACACACATATATATATATACACATACATATCAGATTATTTTCTCATTACTGGTTATTGCAAGATATTGAATATAGTTCCCTGTGCTATACAGTAACTCCTTGTTTCCTGTCTATTTTATGTGTAGTGGTTTGTATACCACTATAAACTTCTAAATGTCCCTCTATCAATTTTTAAAAAATTTGTAATGAATATCAAACACAATACTAAAGAAAAATGTAGACCTCAGAAAATTAAGATAGTTTAATTGTTTTTACCAAACTGGAATATTTTGAAATTGAGGGGAAAAAAAGCAATTTTTAATGCCATGATGTGCTGTGTGTATGCTAAGTAGCTTCAGTCATGTCTGACTCTTTGGGACCTTATGGACTGGAGTCCGCCAGGCTCCTCTGTCCATGGGATTCTCCAGACAAGAACACTGAAGTGGGTTGCCATGCCCTTCTCCAGAGGATCTTCTTAACTCAGGATTCAAACCCACATCTCTTACATCTCTTGCACTATTAGGTGGGTTCTGTACCAGTAGCGCCATCTGGGAAGTCATAAGAGGCATCAAATGGGACTGTTACAGACAAAGCAACAACCACTAAAATCAGGCTCTATGATCATATTGTGGAAGAACATACAGAGCTAATCCACTTCTGTCGTTTGGTGCTGGTGCTGGTAGGGGTTTGGACAGGGGTTTAGGCTCTGCCAGCACCTGCCGATGGAGTGCATCCTTCTCTCCTTCAGGCACTGAGTCACTGCTCAGTCAACACCTGCTTAACACTTTAATCCTGTTGCCAGTTTTTTTTCACTCCATTATTCCCTCCCCACCCAACATTTAAATGAAAACCTGGTTCCCAAGCTGCAATAAATTAAAAGAGGAAAAGAAATTACTTCACCAGAATTTATCTTATGACCTAAACAAGTTTCTCATGATTGACCAACATTTAAATTCACATATTTAATGAAGTGCTTTCTAAGGAAAGAAGATTAATCTAGATGTTTTCTTCCCTGTATGGTAGATAAAGGCCTGTCATCTTTTGATGTGTTTTCTTTTGTACATTTTCATTCTGAAACTCTTCCATCTTTAGTCAGTATCACTCATCCTGAAGTTACTCTCTGGAGAAAGATGTCTTTTCTGATCATATTTTCATTTCTCAGAAAAAATTTTATGTTTTAGTACCTCAGTCTCAGCACTATTCTCATATATACTTACTTACTTGAGGAAGATATGAGTGACAGAAAGCTGGTACTTCCTTTTATATGGGCAAAAATTGCAAAGGTAATTTTAATATTAGAATTTATTTTAGGTTAGTATATTCAGCAGAATGCATATAGTATACTAGAAAGTAGTATACTCAAACTCCTTCGAAAAGAGAGGTGCCATGATTGTTCACACCTAACTCAAGAGCTATTAGTTTCTTTTTATCTCTTATCACAAGTTTTAGATTCTGTATATCATACTTCATATAAGTAGGACCCTTTGTTTCAGCTGCCTGCTCAAACTTTCTATTGTCAAGAAACTGCTCAATGACCTCCAAAAACTTGCCTTGTAATTATATGATTGGATGAACTAAAAGAAAATAGTGACTTTTAATGAACCACAAATAAGATCAATAAACTATCAAAAATTGTATCCCAAAACAGTGCCTCATCAATTGTTTTTTATTCTCCATCTCCCTCAATAAAACTGTGCATTGAAGCTATCCACCTTCTAATGAATGTCTACTGCTGCTGCTAAGTCACCTCAGTCGTGTCTGACTCTGTGCGACCCCATAGATGGCAGCCCACCAGGCTCCCCTGTCCCTGGGATTCTCCAGGCAAGAATACTGGAGTGGGTTGCCATTTCCTTCTCTAATGCAAGAAAGTGAAAAGTGAAAGTGAAGTCACTCAGTCCTATCTGACCCTCAGCGACCACATGGACTGCAGCCTTCCAGACTCCTCCATCCATGGGATTTTCCAGGCAAGAGTACTGGAGTGGGGTGCCATTGCCTTCTCTAGTGAATGTCTAGGCTTTACCTAAAGTATTATATCTGATTAGCAACACAATAACCAATATTTTCAGAATGGCATTTGTTTTCACAGATGCAAAGTTTGGGATATAAAGTTGATTCTATATTCCTAAGGAAGAACATCATCTTATTGAAGCAGTCTAATGAGAGCAATTTGTCCAAACTGCATGGTGGCTGAAAACTGACCCAGTCAACAGGAAATTCTAGGCTCCAGGGATGTCCAGAGCTTTTGGCATTATTTACCTGGATGAGTCTACTTCATCCCCTATCTACCTTGTTCCTCATGTCCTTCATCATTCTGTGTGGGTGACATACTGTATCTATGTCCTTCCTCACCCCTTCATACTCACTCCACTTTGTCTCAGTCTTGAATATCCTCCAATCTTTTCTTCAGATCTCAGGGAACTTTTGAACAACTCTCAAAGTAACATTGGTAAGTGGATTCTTGATAACTAGAGCCACTTGAGGTTTGATCTCTGGGTTGGGAAGATCCTCTGGAGTAGTAAATGGCAATCCTCTCCAGTATTCTTGCCTGGAAAAATTCCACAGACAGAGGAGCCTAGCAAGCTACAGTCCATGGGGTCCCAAAGGGTTGGATATGACTAAGCACACACACTAACCACCACACAGAGTAATGTGTTTCTTTGTTTCTAGTGAGCATTTGAAACTTTTCTACACAAAAATAAAAAATGTGTGGTCATGGTCGTGATCCAACACATTATCATGCATTGTTCAGTTATACAATGCTTGAAGCAGATTTCAATTTAAGTTATTTGGAGTCTGGTACTTACACAATTCCATTTCCATAGGCCAGATTATTCAATACTGTGCTAAGTGTTTCTTTGCCTGAATTACCCCTTGCATAATCTTTGTTCTCCAAACTCGGAATTTCAAACATAAACAAAAGTAGAGTAGAATAACATTATGTTATAAAACCTAGTGTATTTATTATCTATATTTGAAAATTCATATTATATAAGTATTTCTGTTAACTTTATGCCCCACCCCCACTGTCTTCAATGGATTATTTTGAGCCTAATTCCAGGCAATATATAATTTTATATGTAAATAGCTCATAGTTATAAAAATGTAAGGGATTTTTTCTTTAAAAATCACACCTATAAGACCATAGACACACCACATGCAAAAAAATTAAACTGGTTAATAGAATCAAGTGTCAAGTAAGTGTCCAAATGTCCACAGTTATCTTACTCATAGCTTCTCTCTATCTCTTCCACTCTCCGTGAAACTATTGTGCTTAATTTGACTGATTAAAATCAGAACCTAAATAAAGTTGACCAATATCATTTGGTTGTTGTCACCAAAGTCTCCTATAGTCTGTCAATTTCTGCTTTTTTCTATCTTGTAATTTATTCTTGGAGACTTTGAGTTCATCACCTGTGCCTCCATATCCAGCACCCGTTACCTTATTACACTGAGTTCAGTGGCAGGACTTAAGTTCATCTTACGTATGGGCAGGTATCCCATTGCCTCAGTGAGAGACCAGAGTTTCACAAAGAAGACCATTTTGCCCAAGGACATATTTCCTAAAACCGGCAAGGGTGTGCCATTGCTTGAAGTAGAGCTTCATTTCTTGTGATCCCAAAATAGTCTGAGGCAAAGTGGTTTTTATTTAGGAAGGAGGGTGTCAAGAAAATGTCAATCATAGAGGAAAGTGGGCTTTAGTTACATCATCAGGAAGGTGCAAATGTTTCTGTTTCACAGAGACTTCAGGGGCTGAGTCCTGCAGCAGATGTGAGAAGAGCCTGCTGGTAGACCCTAGGCCAAACACTTGCATAAACAGGAGCCCAGGTCCTCAGCTCTTCCACAAACCTCCTCTGTGATGCCAGTGTGGAGCCTGGGGGATTTTGGAATGCCCCAGGAGGACCTGGAGGACCTGGAACAGTTGAGCTGGGCCTATCTGTGTCATTTTGCAGTAAGGGCCCATGACATCCATGGTGTTATTCAAGTCAATCTTTGAAGAGCAACATCACAACAAAGATGCAGATATAAAGGCAATGATGAGCAATGTGGCAAGAGGTCATAACCGTAAAAAAGGAGGAAGAGGTAGGAAACGTGGATCAAGGGAACAGGACACAGTAGAGACAGCAAACACAAGGAATCTGAGAGCATAACTGTTATGCTTGTTTACTACTGTAGCCTCAGTGCCTTGCACAAGCACAGTAAACTCTTATGAGACATGAAATACATGCATGAATGAATTACTGAGGGAAAACAAACCCGCCCAACCAATTAAAAGTATAAATCTTGACAGATTGGGACAATAGTACAGATATATTACCAAGCAGGATGGAGAAACTGGAGGAGGCAGGGAGTTGTCAGGTTGCTCTATTCTTTTGAAATATTTCTTTATTTATATTTGGCTGTGCCAGGTCTTAGTTGTGGCACTCAGGATCTTCATGCAGCATGAGGGATCTCTAGTTGCAGGATGCAGGTTCTTATTTCTGGCATGTGGGATCTAGTTCCCTGATAAGAATATGAACCTGGGCCCCCCAAACTGGGAGCGTGGAAACTTAGCCACTGGACCGCCAAGGAAGTCCCCAGATTGCTCTATTCTTGAAATATTTCCAACAAGATTTTTAAAATCAATTACTTAATTTCATTATCATATTTTCATGAATGTCTAGGGATAGAATATCCAGCCTCTTGGTCCTAATATTCAAAGAGCGTGGGATTTGATTCATGAAACAAACAGCATACAGAGAGGATATGCTATAGCTAAGGGGTATCTTAAGCAGAGAAGCACAATTGGTAAAGTCAAGATGACGGGAATGAATCTCATATTGTGAAGAGAAACCACACACATGTACTTAGTTTGTGTATACAAGGAAGGATGTTGTCTTCACTGTAATTTCAGGGTAAAAGATTAAAAATGAAACAATCAGCTTTCTCGAGCCAAGTCAGAATATTTTATTTAAAATAAACACTTAATGTCTTAGTTTCAGCTGCCATAACAAATTACCATAGACTGGCTACATTATAAAGAACACAAACTTATTTCTCACAGTTCTGGAGGCTGAAAGTCTGAGATCAGGGTTCCAGCATGGTCAGGTTCTTGTGAGAGCCCGAGGAAGCACAGTAAGGGGACATTTTGGGGTTTCTTATAAGAACCCTAATTCAAAGACTCAATCCTAATATCATCACATTAGGAGTTAGGATTTCAACACATCATAGAGTGACACAAGCGTCCAATTCTTTGCACTTAGTTTTCATAATAATTAAGTAAAGTGGGAACATAATTACGAGGTCATCGATTTGTGACCAGATTCCTTCCTTAGGGAAACCAACTTGTTTACATTCAGGATGAAACTGAGTAAAACTCTCTGATTCTAGTTAATACACTTTGTGAGCCTCAGCTTCTTATTATAAAAACAAAGAGCTGCAACCTATTTTAAATAATAGAAAAGCAACCTAGCTTTGATGCACTGCTTCTTCCAGGCTTGAGGAGACTGGGAAAGGAGAGCTGTGGTAGTTTTGACAAAGCACAGCATCACCTTTGGCTGCTAAATTAATAGACTATCACTGGCAATGGCATCCCACTCCAGTGGGATGGAGGAAATCCCATGGATGGAGGGGCCTGGAAGGCTGCAGTCCATGGGGTCGCTAAGAGTCGGACACGACTGAGCGACTTCACTTTCACTTTTCACTTTCATGCATTGGAGGAGGAAATGGCAACCCACTCCAGTGTTCTTGCCTGGACAATCCGAGGGACAGGGGAGCCTGGTGGGCTGCTGTCTACGGGGTCACACAAAGTCGGACACGACTGAAGCGACTTAGCAGCAGCAACAGCAGCTTTGCTTTTAAAATTTTCCCACTTCATTTATTGAGAAGTTTGCAGAGAAGATCTCTTCTTGGTAATTAATATGTTTCCACTTTCAGAAATGACAGGCTAAAGTTCTACTTACCCAGATGGGAGCAAACTGCTTTTTGGCTTTTCTTCTTGAGCAGCAGCCAATGCCACCATGGGTTTCTGGGTGAAATCCCAATGCAGTGACTCCCAAATCGCTGGCTTGTAGGCAAAACTCTCAATGTCTACCCACTTCGTGCCAATCAGAAAAAAGAATTAAGAAATATGAAAATATATAACTACATCTTCAAACATTTCCAGATTAGTTCAGAGAGGTTATTTGATAGAGGATTTTTATTTTTTTTTAATCGTAAAAAATTATTACAAATATTTTGCTGTATTAAATAGACCTTGCTTTTCTCACACACACACAAAATATGAGTTCATATGTGTGTGTTTGTGTGTATATCAGGTTGATAGGTGTATCACTGAGTAATAAGATCAAGCAAATCTGAGTGGTGAGAAAGGAAAATCTCTCAATCTCTGCTTAGTTACAAAAGTAATTCAATAATTAGTGATAGCTTGAGAATAATGTAAAGATTATCTTTTGCATAAAACTTCATGTTTGTCTTAAGCTGCATAGAGGGTAGAATTTGATTTAAGAGGAACATGGGCACATATTTTTTTTCAAAACTGGAAAATATGATTCTGGTCAAGTCAATGCCTCTGAGAGAAACTTCAGAATGCAGAAATCACTTCAACATTGTGTTCTTTCATGAAGAGAACACATTTCTTCTTAGTTGAGGAGAATCTTTTGGCAGAAGGGAGAAAAGTGGCAAGGAGGGGAAGGAATGGGCTACTTCCTGGTAGTGAGAATCACTCTGTGTTCATTATAAAACATAAGTCACCTTGAAACACTAATTTATGGGTCATTTGAACAGCAAAAAGTAGAAGCCAGGGAGGGTATATCTGAGAATAATTAGGAAGCAACTTAGAGATGGACCCAGAGTCAGGACTAGCATTGAAGGAATGAAGGAATGATGTGCTGAATAGAGAAAATTTCATCATGTCTGAAAGCCTCCTTCAATCCTTTTAAATTATTTGTGAGGACAAAAATGTTCTGTTTTTTCTTTACATAGTAAAGAGTGAAAATAGGTATGTTTACCAGTGTCTGCTGCTGCTAAGTCACTTCAGTGGTGTCGGACTCTGTGGGACCCCATAGACAGAAGCCCACCAGGCTCCCCCATCCCTGGGATTCTCCAGGCAAGAACACTGGAGTGGGTTGCCATTTCCTTCTCCAATGCATGAAAATGAAAAGTGAAAGTGAAGTAGCTCAGTCGTGTCCAACTCCTAGCAACCCCATGGACTTCTCCATCCATGGGATTTTCCAGGCAAGTCTACAGTGTTTTAAATAAGTAAGTCTTGAAGAAATTAATGACCACGTCTTAAGAGTTTAGATTATATAATTTATTTTTTATAAACATATATCTAAATAGCACTGGTCTTTGTGTATCTATGTGCACAAGATATACTAATAGCTATGTGCTTAGTTGCTCAGTTGTATCTGACTCTTGCAACCCCATGGACAGTAGCCCACCAAGCACCTCTGTCCATGGGGATTCTCCAGGCAGTAATACAGAAGTGGGTTGTCATGCCCTCCTCCTCAAACCCCAACGCAGGGATTGAACCCAGGTCTCGCATATTGCAGGCAGATTCATTACTGTTTGAGCCACCAGGGAAGTCCCATTAATAGCTAAAGAGAATATTTTCACCAAATATAGGTATGGTAGAGATGGTAGTTCATTGACTTTTCCTCTAGCAATTCCCAATATTCTTTTTTTTTTTAACCTTAAAATTTTAGGAAGGACCAAAAGAAAGCAGGAGTCACAATACTCGTATCAGATAAATTAGACTTTAAAACAAAGGCTGTGAAAAGAGACAAAGAAGGTCACTACATAATGATCAAAGGATCAATCCAAGAAGAAGATATAACAATTATAAATATATATCCACCCAACATGGGAGCACCGCAGTATGTAAGACAAATCCTAACAAGTATGAAAGGAGAAATTAACAATAACACAATAATAGTGGGAGACTTTAATACCCCACTCACACTTATGGATAGATCAACTAAACAGAAAATTAACAAGGAAAAAAAAAAAAAAAACATGTATCTATAAAGTTCACTAAAGCAAAGCACAGTAAAATGAGGTATGACAATAAAAGGCGTTAAATTTATCAAATAAAAAAAAAAATTTTAGGAAATTGTTCTCTTGAGACAAGTTCAGCTATGCTGTCAAACTAGCCTTACTGAAAATTCTGGTATTAGAACAAAACAAACAACAAAACCCTCAAAATGTCTTTAAGAAAATGGTGCATTTTCAAGGACTCATGAATGCAAAGTTAGTTATAACTAACTTTATTGTTATATATATTTAGACATTTCTAAGGAGATAAGTTTATGTCCCTGGAAACTTTCCTGGAAGTCCAAACCCAAACAAGGAAACCCAGTATAGAAGTTTAACTGAGAAGATAAGCTCTAGAGTCAAGATCAAGATTAATAAGAGGAGACAGTGGAGTTGGACGTCAGGGTCAATGAGCACATCACAGACACAAGAACTAGAGGCACTGAAAGAAGTGGGACTAAACTGGTGGAGGTCAAAAGCAGAAGAACTGGCAGAATACACCTTCATGAAAATAGGGTCCTAAGGTTCAAAAGGAAAGCCCTGTCAAGCTAACTGTAGAGTCTTGAGAAGACTGAGGCCAATGAAATCACAGTCGAGGTCAACTCTGAGTGAAGCTTGATCATCCTCTTTCCCACATATGAATCTTTTTTAAGACTCTCTACTAAAGACATGTTTCTATTTCAAAACTTAGCAACATATTGTCTGGCTCTGACTCTCCTTCCAATTCCTGTCCTTCTAAATCATTTCTGAGAGCTAATTAGGTTGAGTGCCATTTTCAACTGCTACTTTGGAAGATAAGGTACACGCCTACATATTGTTCACTTACTGCTGTGCACATCTGTGCTCTATATCCATCTGCAGGGATTTGGAAAATTAACATCTCTTTAAAGGCAAAACAGGATTATAATCAAAGGGATGTATTTCTAATGGGTTTTTGGTCTTCGTTCTTGAGGATACAACCTGGACTGCAATTGAAAATGTATTAAAACAATAGTCAGGCTTTAAAAAATTTTTGGAGGTACTCCTATTCTAGAAAAACATAATTGGAAAATCTATAGATATCTTAAAAAGAAAATGATTGTTAAAAATAATAAACACTTTTTGAAAACTTTGCCATGTCAATATAAAATGGAAATCCATTTATAATGTCAAGGAAATGGGTTATTGCAATTTTATATCAATTTTAAGATGCTTGATATGGGGAGATTAAAAACAAAGAAAAATCATTAAATCTTATTGGAATTATGATCTCTGAAGGTTTTAAGGTAGAAAAAGATCCAACTATTCTTTCCCTATTAGAAGCACAAATTTTTCCCCCTATTACTTTCTATTTTATATTCTAGGTCTTACTCCTTGGATTCAGAACATTTGTGCCTAGGAGAAAGAGAATAAGTTAAAGAAATGTGTATTTGTGACTCTTTATTTAAGTTTTATTTTAATTATTTTTATAAAGAATATTTTAATTAATTAATTAACTTTTATTTATCAAAGTTTAGTTGATTTATAATGTTATATGTCATGTTAGTTTCAGGTGCTATACAGCAGGTCCTTGTTAGTTATCTATTTAATATTGTTGTTGTTGTTCAGTCACTAAATCATGTCAGACTCGCCAGATGGACTGCAGCATGCCAGTCTTCCCTGTCCTCACTGTCTCCCTATATTTCGTCTATAGTAGTGTGTATATGTTAATCGCAAATTCCTTATTTTTCCCTGCCCATTTCCTCTTTGGTAGCCATAAGCTTGTTTTCTATGTCTATATATACTTTTGTTCTGTAAATAAGCTCACATATAAATGGCGAACCACTCCAGTATTCTTGCCTGGAAAATCCCATGGACAGAGGAGCAGGGCTGGCTACAGTCTATGGGGTTGCAAAGAGTTGGACATGACTGAGGAACTGACGCACTGTATCTATGTTTAGATTCCACATGTAAGTGATATCATATGATATTTGTCATTCTCTAGATCCATCCATGTTTCTGCATATAGTATTATTTCCTCCTTTTTATGGTTGAATAATATTTCATTGTGTATATATACCACATCTTCTTTATCTGTTAATCTGTAAGTAGACACTAAGATTCTTTCACATCTTGGCTATTTAAATGTTGCTGCCATGAACAGCAGGGTGCATATATCTTTTTGAATTATGGTTTTCTATTTCTAAATGCCTAAGATTGTGATTACAGGATCATATGGTAGCTCTATTTTTAGATTTTTTAAGGACTCTCCATACTGTTCTTAAAAGTTTCCTCTGCTTATTATGAGAATGCATATTATAGCCACTTGAATACAAAGAGAAAAGTCTTATACTGTTTTTCAATGTCGCTGTACCAATTTACATTCCCACAAATAGTGTAAACAGTTTCCCTTTTTCTCCACACCCTCTCTGGCATTAGTTACTTATGGCAGAAAGTGAAAAAGAACTAAAGAGCCTCTTGATGAAAGTGAAAGAGGAGAGTGAAAAAGTTGGCTAAAAGCTCAACATTCAGAAATCTAAGATCATGGCATCCTGTCCCGTCACTTAATGGCAAGTAGATGGGGAAACAGTGGAAACAGTTGCTGACTTCATTTTTCGGGCTCCAAAATCACTGCAGATGGTGATTGCAGCCATGAAATTAAAAGATGCTTACTCCTTGGAAGAAAAGTTATGACCAACCTAGACAGCATATTGAAAAGCAGAGATATTACTTTGCCAACAAAGGTCTGTCTAGTCAAAGAAAGAAAGAAAGTGAAGTCGCTCAGTCATGTCCAACTCTATGTGACCCTATGGACACCAGGTTCTTCTGTCCATGGGATTTTCTAGGCAAGAGTACTGGAGTGGGTTGCCATTTCCTTCTCCAGGGAATCTTGCCAACCCATGGATTGAACCCAGGCCTCCTGCATTGTAGACAGATGCTTTACCGTCTGAACCACCAGGGAAGTCTATGGTTTTTCCCCTAGTCATGTATGGATATGAGAGTTGGACTATAAAGAAAGCTGAGAATTGATGCTTTTGAACTGTGGTGTTGGAGAAGACTCTTAAGAGTCCCTTGGATGGCAGGGAGATCTAACCAGTCCATCCTAAAGGAAACCAATCCTGAATATTCATTGGAAGGACTGATGTTGAAGCTGAAACTCCAATACTTTGGCCACCCGATGGGTAGAGCTGACTCATTTGAAAAGACCCTGATGCGGGGAAAGATTGAGAGCAGGAGAAGGAGACAACAGAGGATGAGATGTTTGGATGGCATCACCAACTCAATGGACATGAGTTTGGGTAGGCTCTGGGAGTTGTTGATGAACAGGGAGGCCTGGCTTGCTGCAGTTCATGGGGTCGTAAAGAGTCGGACACGACTGAGCGACTGAACTGAACTGAACTGAACTGATTCTGACTGGTGCTTCATTCTAGCTTTAATCACAGTACAAATAGTCCTTTCCCCAGGAAGAAAGGACTGTGTCTCAGATCATGAACTCCTTATTGCCAAATTCAGAATTAAATTGAAGAAAGTAGGGAAAACCACTAAAACATTCAGATATGACCTAAATCAAATCCCTTATGATTATACAGTGGAAGTGAGAAATAGACTTAAGGGCCTAGATCTAATAGATAGAGTGCCTGATGAACTATGGAATGAGGTTCATGACATTGTATAGGAGACAGGGATCAAGACCATCCCAATGGAAAAGAAATGCAAAAAAGCAAAATGGCTGTCTGGGGAGGCCTTACAAATAGCTGTGAAAAGAAGAGAAGCAAAAAGCAAAGGAGAAAAGGAAAGATATAAGCATCTGAATACCGAGTTCCAAAGAATAGCAAGAAGAGATAAGAAAGCCTTCCTCAGCAATCAATGCAAAGAAATAGAGGAAAACAACAGAATGGGAAAGACTAGAGATCTCTTCAAGAAATTCAGAGATACCAAGGGGACATTTCATGCAAAGATGGGCTAGATAAAGGACAGAAATGGTATGGACCTAACAGAAGAAGAAGATATTAAGAAGAGGTGGCGAGAATACACAGAAGAACTGTACAAAAAAGATCTTCACGACCCAGATAATCACAATGGTGTGATCACTGACCTAGAGCCAGACATCCTGGAATGTGAAGTCAAGTGGGCCTTAGAAAGCATCACTACGAACAAAGCTAGCGGAGGTAATGGAATTCCAGTTGAGCTATTCCAAATCCTGAAAGAAGATGCTGTGAAAGTGCTGCACTCAATATGCCAGCAAATTTGGGAAACTCAGCAGTGGCCACAGGACTGGGAAAGGTCAGTTTTCACTCTGATCCCAAAGAAAGGCAATGCCAAAGAATGCTCAAACTACCACACAATTGCACTCATCTCACTTGCTAGTAAAGTAATGCTCAAAATTCTCCAAGCCAGGCTTCAGCAATACATGAACTGTGAACTTTCTGATGTTCAAGCTGGTTTTAGAAAAGGTAGAGGAACCAGAGATCAAATTGCCAACATCTGCTGGATCATGGAAAAAGGAAGAGAGTTCCAGAAAAATATCTATTTCTGCTTTATTGACTATGCCAAAGCCTTTGACTGTGTGGATCACAATAAACTCTGGAAAATTCTGAAAGAGATGGGAATACCAGACCATCTGAACTGTCTCCTGGGAAATCTGTATGCAGGTCAGGAAGCAACAATTAGAACTGGACATGGAACAACAGACTGGTTCCAAATAGGAAAAGGAGTACATCAAGGCTATATTATTACCCTGCTTATTTAATTTACATGCAGAGTACATCATGAGAAACGCTGGGCTGGAAGAAACACAAGCTGGAATCAAGATTGCTGGGAGAAATATCAATAACCTCAGATATGCAGATGACACCACCCTTATGGCAGAAAGTGAAGAGGAATTCAAAAGCCTCTTGATGAAAGTGAAAGTGGAGAGTGAAAAAGTTGATTTAAAGCTCAACATTCAGAAAACGAAGATCATGACATCTGGTCCCATCACTCCATGGGAAATAGATGGGGAAACAGTGGCAGACTTTATTTTTTGGGGCTCCAAAATCACTGCAGATGGTGACTGCAGCCATGAAATTAAAAGACGCTTCCTCCTTGGAAGGAAAGTTATGACCAACCTAGATAGCATATTCAAAAGCAGAGACATTACTTTGCCAACAAAGGTCCGTCTAGTCAAGGCTATGGTTTTTCCTGTGGTCATGTATGGATGTGAGAGTTGGACTGTGAAGAAGGCTGAGCGCCGAAGAATTGATGCTTTTGAATTGTGGTGTTTGAGAAGACTCTTGAGAGTCCCTTGGACTGCAAGGAGATCCAACCAGTCCATTCTGAAGGAGATCAGCCTTGGGATTTCTTCAGAGGGAATGATGTTGAAGCTGAAACTCCAGTACTTTGACCACCTCATGGGAAGAGTTGACTCATTGGAAAAGACTCTGATAGGAGGGATTGGGGGCAGGAGGAGAAGGGGATGACAGAGGATGAGATGGCTGGATGGCATCACTGACTCGATGGATGTGAATCTGAGTGAACTCCGGGAGTTGGTGATGGACAAGGAGGTCTGGCGTGCTGCTATTCATGGGGTCACGAAGAGTCGGACATGACTGAGCGACTGAACTGAACTGAACTGAACTGAGTGGTAACATGGAAAGATGAAGAAATTGACAGGTTTGATAATTTCTTGAAATGGATCTTTAACTCTTTTAAGATAGAAAGAAAAAGAGCAAGATTGGTAGCTAGCAACACCCGGAAGATCAAGCCAAAGTTAGTTTTACAGTGTATTTTGAATTCTCTGGTGCTGTACTAGGCACAAGGAGAAGGGAAGGTGAATGATATAAGAACAGAAACCTACACATCTAGAGGGTCCTGTTTGCTCCATGATTTATAAATGCAATTTATTACAAATATAATAAAACACAGTATAGGCAGAAATCAAAGCAATAGGATGTATGGGTGAATGAAAAATAAGGTAATGTAAAAGAATAAGGAAGTCAAAACAGCCTGTGGCCCTACTAGATTTGAGACTTTCAGATACTTTGTCAAACCCTTTCTGCAAAGGGGTGGATAGTAAATATTATAGCTTTAGCAACTACTTGATTTTGACATTGTAGCAGAACTGTTACAGATAATATGTCAAAAAATGAGCATTACTTGTTCCAATAAACACTTTGTATGGAAACTTAAGTTTGAATTTTATATAATTTTCTTATGTCACCAAATAAGCTGCTTATTTTTTTTCCAAACCATTAAAATGTATAAACTATTTTGAACTCATGGACCCTACAAAATCAGGCACCAGGATGGATTTCTCCCACAGACCTTTGTCGCTGATTCCTACTTTAGAGCCTTGTGCTTACACATGATTTTATCTCATATGGGCATGGAGGAAGCACACTGCAAAACCCTCATGTTCTCTCTGACCACTGTGGTGTTTAAAATGCACTCCCTTTGAGTTACTTATTTTCTTGAAGATATAAACTCCCAATTTAGAAATACAGACGTTAGAAGATCTGGCAAATGAAAGAGAATTGTGGATTACTTTTCCATTGAATGCTTTAAAAATAAATAAAAACAACTTTGACTGGCATCACTGAACACACCAAAGCTTATTTCTGCAGATTAAAAAGCCAAGTGCTATCTCATACAAAACAGAGAGACTGACATATATGTCAGACTCATTTGGCATTTCTGATGTGAAAAAAACAACAGAAAACAAAGACTTCAATAAGACCAATTAATTTATTTCTCTTTAGCATTGAGGCAAGTCATCTCACTCATCTCTCTGTGTGCAGGGAAATATGTTTTCTATTGTTCTGTGCTGGGGTGCTCTTAAACATCACTGCTTTTTCAGTTACTCTTTATTACACTAACAGGAAAACAAAGTAACAGGAAAGCTAAATAAGCAATTTTCCCAAGATCAATTTGAAATAGTGGTTCATTTACAGTTTAGTGGCCTTGAAAATAAAGGAATGTTTTGTGTTTTTCATCCAGGTTGTTATGGATACTTTTGTTCAGTGTTAGTTACAAATGTACTATCTATATAAGAATGATTGTAGTCATATAATGTTTACTCAGGCAGGCTGAACAATGAGAAATATTGTCTCATAATATTCTTCAAATAAAAAGATGAGTAATGAGTAGTTCCACCTTGAAAGTATACTGCTTCCATACATTGTCTTGGACTAGAAATTCTAGTACCTACATCTCCATCTGTGGATGTTAGGGAAGCCACCTTCCCATCACATCTTTTCATGGACCCACTTTATTCAACTGTTACTTTATTTCTCAGACTGCATTTATTTTCCAATAAATCCCAGGGTTTCTTGAGGGTGTCCACAAGCAGAAAGAGGGGCAAGCAGAAATGCATAGGGTCTGTCACTTCTGCCTCAAAAAAAGATAGTTTTGATATGAATGTTTCATGTCTAGTAAACTGCACGAGTTTTATTTCAAGCAAATGTCTGTGGTTTAAGTCATGTGAAAGTCAGAATGACAAACAAAGAATGTTCAGTAGATTATTCCCAAATTACTTGCTAACTAATAATCACATTGATTTCCCATCAGGTTCTCTCTTGAATGTTAACATGTAGGAATACCTGTACTCAAATCATGGTTAATAATAAAAAACACTGAATGAAATCAGTGGTGTTGATGAAAATAATCAGTAAACAATCTATAATATGGATAGGAAAGAGTTTTACATGAGCCCAACTGAGGCCTATACCTATACCCTTGAAGGCAGCTTCTCAGATGACTCTGAGGAACTGCCCTGGAGAAGAAGCATGGTTGTCAACACAGTTTTCTGTCTTGTCAGAACAAAGAACATCAAAACAAGGCAGAGATACATTCCTTAAAGATTAAAAAAAAGAAGCTCAGCATGTGCACAGTGAGTCAGTATGGCTTTGGCACTTGGGAAGGGTGTCTGCTCAACAGTAGAGTACCAGCACTGAGACCCCAGCATTTACTCTTCATTTATAGCATGGACTTTCTTTACTTTTGGCCAATGCACCCTTTTCTTTAATAATTAAAGTAAATGTACAATGCTTATTTGATAAGCCACAAACAGGTATAAAATTCACATTAACTCATGTAAAAGTCAGAATGACTTCTCCATATCTCAGTATGTGAACCTTCTGTATCAGTGGGAATGGTGGAGCAAGGACCTCCAAAAACCCATTTCTTCTTAAAAGCAATGAGAACATTATCAAAAGCTGTCAGAATTAACTCCTTTTAGAGGAGTCTGTAAATTAGTCAGAGGCTTGAAAAATCGTGGAATATTTATTCAAGAAAGATAGCTGAATCTTAGCAATAATGAAAGTCTTTATGGCATTTTACTTGCCCTTTTCTCATTACCCTTCCCTCACCTCCATGGTGGCCTTGAAAACCAATATTCTCACAATCACACTGAAAGCCAGAAACCTAGCATGGACTAGTGAAACAGAATGGATTTCAGTTCAGTTCAGTTCAGTCACTCAGTCACGTCCGACTCTTTGAGACCTCATGAATCACAGCACGCCAGGACTCCCTGTCCATCACCAACTCCCGGAATTCACTCAGACTCACGTCCATCAAGTCAGTGATGCCATCCAGCCATCTCATCCTCTGTCGTTCCCTTCTCCTCCTGCCCCCAATCCCTCCCAGCATCAGAGTCTTTTCCAATAAGTCAACTCTTCGCATGAGGTGGCCAAAGTACTGGAGTTTCAGCTTTAGCATCATTCCTTCCAAAGAAATCCCAGGGCTGATCTCCTTCAGAATGGACTGGTTGGATCTCCTTGTAGTCCAAGGGACTCTCAACAGTCTTCTCCAACACCACAGTTCAAAAGCATCAATTCTTCGGCGCTCAGCTTTCTTCACAGTCCGACTCTCACATCCATACATGACCACAAGAAAAACCATAGCCTTGACTAGATGGTTGGATCTTCCTAAAAACAATGTTCAAAAAGAATTGTCATTATCTGATTGTTTGTTTCAGTAAATGGCTACATTAAAAATAAAAATCTCAAATGAATTACTGAACTTCTCTGCCTTAAAAATCTAGCAAAATAAGAGTGAATAAACCCAAATAAAGCAGAAAAAATTAAGTTTAGGGTGAAAATAAAACAAAGAGAGAATACAAAAATAATATAAATATCACAAAATCACAGCTGGTTCTTTGAAGAGTTCAACAAAATTGACAAACATTTAGCTACAATGCCCCAGAAAAAAAAAAAAACAAACTTGATTTATGAAAATAAAGAATTAAAAGGGGACCTTATCACTGACATTACAAATTTCTTAATTAAAAAAAAATAATAATACTGTAAAAAACTGTATACCAATCTAATAGTCTAGATGAAATGGACAAATCCCTAGAAAGGCACAAACTACTGAAAGTGACTCAAGAAAAAATAAAACTAAATATATTTATACTAAGTCAATAGATGGAATAAGTAATTATGAAACTCCTACAAGAAATAGGACAGGCTCAAATGCATGAGTGGCCAATGTAAAGAAAAAATGATTTGAAGTAACCTCTAAAGAATTATACTCATATTTTGCAAATTCTTCCAAAAGAGACTTCTCCAACACTATGATGTTCAAAAGCATCAATTTTTTGGCACTCAGCCTTCTTCACAGTCCAACTCTCACATCCATACATGACCACTGGAAAAACCATAACCTTGACTAGACAGACCTTTGTTGGCAAAGTAATGTCTCTGCTTTTGAATATGCTATCTAGGTTGGTCATAACTTTCCTTCCAAGGAGTAAGCGTCTTTTAATTTCATGGCTGCAGTCACCATCTGCAGTGATTCTGGAGTCCAAAAAAATAAAGTCTGCCACTGTTTCCCCATCTATTTCCCATGAAGTGATGGGACCAGATGCCATGATCTTCGTTTTCTGAATGTTGAGCTTTAAGCCAACCTTTTCACTCTCCTCTTTCACTTTCATCAAGAGGCTTTTTAGTTCCTCTTCACTTTCTGCCATATCTGCATATCTGAGGTTATTGATATTTCTCCCGGCAATCTTGATTCCAGCTTGTGCTTCTTCCAGCCCAGCGTTTCTCATGATGTACTCTGCATAGAAGTTAAATAAGCAGGGTGACAATATATAGCCTTGACATACTCCTTTTCTTATTTGGAACCAGTCTGTTGTTCCATGTCCAGTTCTAACTGTTGCTTCCTGACTTGCATATAGGTTTTTCAAGAGGCAGGTCAGGTGGTCTGGTATTCCCATCTCTTTCAGAATTTTCCACAGTTTATTGTGATCCACACAGTCAATAGACACAAGCAATTCATACAACTCAATAGCAAAAAAAAATCATTCAATTTATAATGCTATTGTAAATATTCTTTCCTGACCATTTATTAGTAAAATATAGCTCTGTAATCACATTTTCCATGTGTTTTCTTGGCTTTTCATTCTCTTTCTCTTCTGCTGCTTCTTTCTCTTCTCTTTGACATGTCAAGTTAGGATGGTCAAGAGCTCAGACCATAGACCTATGTGCTCCCCACATCCTCTCCTTTTATTCTGACTGAAACTGTTATTCCCTACACCAGACCACTCCTTTTACCTTTGTGGTTGTACATCCAACAGCATCCTGAACATCTTTACTTGTGTCATTACTAAACCCAACTTCATCTGCTTTTTGCTCTCTCAGTTAATCGTTGAGGTATTCTGGCCAAAACCCTGAAGAAATTCTTTCACAATTATTCTCTCAAACCTGACATCAAATCCATTAACAAATCATGTTGGAGTTTGCTTCCAAATACGTCCAGACTATGACTACTTCTCATCACTGGACCTGCTACTGCTCATGGCCAAGCCATCATCCTATCTCATCTGACATCCTGTTCAAACCTCCTGATTCAACTTCCTGCTTTTGTATTTGTTCTCATTCATTCAATGCAGTTTACACCAACGTTCCCAAACTTACACCAAAGTAGCCAAAATTTCCTTATTAAAATGTAAAATAAATTAATTAATTCTCTGACAAAAATTCTATAATATCTCCCAATCATAAACAACATTCAAAGTTTTTATAATGACCTACAAAGCTGTATGGTCTTCCCTGGTGTCTCAGTCAATAATGAATATGCCGGAAATGTGGGTTCAATCCCTGGATCAGGGAAGGATCCCTGGAGAAGGGCATGGCGACCCATTCCAGTATTCTCACCTGGAGAAACCCATGTACTGAGGACCCTAGCAGGCTATAGTCCATACGGTCACAAAACATACATGCACGCACAAGGCCTTACATAAACTGACCCTATCATTTCTCTGACCTTGCCTTTTAATATGCCTTTGTTCACTTTACTCCAGGCCCCCACTTTGTACTGGTTTCCTTCTCTTCCTTGTCTCAAACTCCCCCACATTGACTAGTATTTCCTGGAATCACTTTCCAAATAAACTAATTGCACTACCATCCAGTGAAAACCTAAACCAGGATTTTTGCACTAGAAGTATTTCTAAGAAGAAAATCTTAGGAATTCCTTCTAACTTTGGTTCACCTATTATCCGAATGGCAATGATGACGTTATTGTTGGTGTAAGATCAAGGTTGATAACACCTGACATGTTATAACATTAAAAAGTTTAAGACTTCTGTCTATGGTTGATTGAGTTGGGAGAGAGGTAGAAGTGGATGCAGTGGTCTATGCAGTAACCCTAGCACTTTGAGGTATAGGATGTAAATGAAAGTTAAAAGAAGGTGGCTTGGTTGACTATACTTAAATGTCATTGAAACTCTGGCAGAAGAAAATTACTGGTTCAGGTTAGTCAACTCTCAATTTAATGTGTCCAATGAAAGTTCAAATTTAAAGGTTTTCATTTCCTGAAACTGGATGAGATAGTTGCAGACTTACAAAGATAGCTGAATGCACAGTCTTAAGAAGTATCTCTTGGCTAAGGTCAGGATGCAGATAGGAAGAAATGGAGTCCTAAGGTCTGGGATGGGCATATGTGGTGGTTGGGCTTGAGAACCAGAAGCATCTAGCTTCCTCTGAATCACTTAGAAGGTAGTGATTCTTGCTTCTCCTTGCTAAAGATTCAGTTCAGTTCAGTCACTCAGTCGTGTCTGACTCTCTGTGACCCCATGAAATGCAGCCCGCCAGGCCTCCCTGTACATCATCAACTCCCAGAGTTCACTCAAACTCACATCCATCGAGTCAGTGATGCCATCCAGCCATCTCATCCTTTGTCATCCCCTTCTCCTCCTGCCCCCAATCCCTCCCAGCAGCAGAGTCTTTTCCAATGAGTCAACTCTTCACATGAGGTGGCCAAAGTACTGGAGTTTCAGCTTTAGCATCATTCCTTAAAGAAATCCCAGGGCTGATCTCCTTCAGAATGGACTGGTTGGATCTCCTTGCAGTCCAAAGGACTCTCAAGAGTCTTCTCCAACACCACAGTTCAAAAGCATCAGTTCTTCGGCACTCAGCTTTCTTCACAGTCCAACTCTCACATCCATACATGACCACTGGAAAAACCATAGCCTTGACTAGATGGACCTTTGTTGGCAAGTAATGTCACTGCTTTTGAATATGCTATCTAGATTGGTTATAACTTTCCTTCCAAGGAGTAAGCGTCTTTTAATTTCATGGCTACAGTCACCATCTGCAGTGATTTTGGAGCCCGAAAAAATAAAGTCTGACACTGTTTCCTCATCTATTTTCCATGAAATGATGGGACCAGATGCCATGATCTTCGTTTTCTGAATGTTGAGCTTTAAGCTAACTTTTTCACTCTCCTCTTTCACTTTCATCAAGAAGCTTTTTAGTTCCTCTTCACTTTCTGCCATAAGGGTGGTGTCATCTGCATATCTGAGGTTATTGATATTTCTCCCAGCAATCTTGATTCCAGCTTGTGCTTCTTCCAGCCCAGCGTTTCTCATGATGTACTCTGCATATAAGTTAAATAAGCAGGATGACAATATACAGCCTTGACGTACTCCTTTTCCTATTTGGAACCAGTCTGTTGTTCCATGTCCAGTTCTAACTGTTGCTTCCTGACTTGCACATAGGTTTCTTAAGAGGCAGGCCAGGTGATCTGGTATTCCCATCTCTTGAAGAATTTTCCACAGTTTCTTGTGATCCACACAGTCAAAGTTTTTGGCATAGTCAATAAACCAGAAATAGATGTTTTTCTGGAACTCTCTTGCTTTTTTAATGATCCAGTGGATGTTGGCAATTTGATCTCTGGTTCCTCTGCCTTTTCTAAAACCAGCTTGAACATCTGCTAAAGATTAGCAGAGGTCTAGTCTCAGTAAGCCTTCCTGCTCCTGATAGAGGAAGAAAAGCATTATTTACAGAAGTACTGAAGGAACTGTCTAATAAGGATGAGCAGAACTAGGATAACAGTTCAGGAATTATTTTGGAGTTTGCTGAACCCTGGTGATGGAGAAATGATAAGGATTGAGAGTGGAAATTTGATTGATATCGGGGTACATTTCTGTAACTCAAGGTTTAATATTCTGACAAGGATAGCTGAGCAAGCCTCAGCACACTGCTGAAACAGATGTTTAAAGGGAATGATGGCATATTGAAAATGAAGTGTACATGACAGAACTGCAGTAGAAGAATATTGATAAATGGATAAAATGCCTCAGATAACTGTGTTAAAGTTCATCTATTACAGAACAACAGAGAATCTGGCCCTAAACTGTTAGCAACCAGGTGAACCTAAACAGTGTCAAGCACCAAAAAGATTGATTCACTGGGACCAGGTCACTGCTAGAAATTCAAAGAGCTGATGTTGGTGAAACTGCTTTACCGAAAGAACCAAGAGATCAAGAGCAGAGGAAGAGACTGCAGATATTACTAGTACAAAGGAAAAGCATGGATGTGGCTGGGTTTCCATATCTGAGTTCGTTCTTAGATCCAGAGGCATTTTTGAAGAGCACAGCAAACCTCTCCAATAGAAATTCTAGCAGATTTACTCAAAGAAAATGCAGTTATGTGCCAGTATCATTGATCATTGGGGAAAGGGTATACCCATACCCACACCCAAAATGGCAGATCAGAAGCATGTATGAGATGGCAGATAAGGGATATCCTCAATGGCTAAGTAGTGCAAGAGTTGTTGTCCCTGGCATGTCCACATTTAAGCTTTTATCTTAATGCCTGCAAAACACAGAAGGCACATGTCTCAGCTTATTGAGAAGAGCATGGAGGCAGCAACATTAGAATTCCAGAGATACAAAGTTCTTTAGGTCAATGGGTATTAAGTTTGTAGATTTTTGAAACTTGTATCAATGTCCACAAAAGATCACCTCTCAAGGCACAAATCAACAAGATGAATAATATATTTTGTCCAGAGGAGATGAATCATCTTCCAGCCTGCTCACCCTGTGGATAGAAGAAAGTCGAGTGATTCATAATGGACTATGAAGAAAGCTGTACTAGTCAGAATAGAGAGGATGCATGGGTCCAAGTGTATGAGTTCCCATTAACCAAAGGAAGTATGGCTGCTATTGAGGCTTATTGATCAACCTTTTAGCAGCAGAGATGAATGCTGAGCCCTCAGGATGCCTCTGCCTCTTCAAAAGACCAGCAAGCTACTTGGTGGTAAATAAATTATATCCTTCTCCTTTGAATACCTAATGCCATGACCATTGCCTGGTCAGCTTGAGATCTTCATGCTTCAGAGCCTGTGGGCAAAGGAAAGACTTACTACACTGTAAAAGCTGTGATCCTTACCATGTGATCTCTCTTATCATGAAGAGAGAGAATTTGATAGAGACAGGGTTTAGATAAAACACTCAGGAACAAATGTCTGAGTTACTCCACTTGCACCAGAAACCTTGGCAGCAGAAATAGTAGTCCAGGATGTTAGGAATATAGAATGAGAGGTGGAGGATGGACAGAAAGAACTTATTGCCCAACTTTTGTATTCCCTGGTTCAATCCGCTGTTGGTTGAACCAGTGATTAGTGAAACATGGAAAAGCAGAACCTGTGATTATAAAGGACTGGCTGTAAAGGACTTGAGCATCCCTGGATTTTGGTATCCACAGTGAGTTCTGGAATCAGACAGTGACCTGTGGATGCCAAGGACAGCTGTACAGATTTGGGATAATATGCACCATCAGGGACTATAGCTAGTCCCACTGAAACTCATAGAACATTTTTTGTTGAGCATTTGTGATTGACTACTATTCAAAAATAAGTGATCTGATAGAATGAACTTGCAAGTGATGAAATATAGGTGATACTTCAGTGCCTTGCTCTTTTTCCCTGAGCATATATAACTCTACAAGCTGAACTCTGCCTAAGTAGAAATATCTGAGTCTGCTCCTTGGGGCATTTTGTCTGGCTGTGGGGGCATGTTGGGTCTTTGCACAGGGCAGGTATGCCAGAGCATTAACTATGCCAGTCACAGTCCTGGATCATTGAAGAGCAGGGAATCTATGTATAACCACCAGAGCTTCAAGTCAGCCTTCAGTGGACTCAACTCTAATGCCCACAGTAGTGACTGACTTGATCACAAACCAAACTCTTTCTGGCTTGCTTCTATTCTATGTCTCAAGACTGAACTTCTTTACTGGTATTTCTTGAGATTATTTCCCAAATAAACTGTTGCAATTAAAATCCCTTTTTAAAATTTTTAATTGCTTATTTATTTTAATTGCATGTTAATTACTTACCATATTCTGATAGCTTTTGCCATACATCTATATGAATTGGCCATAGGTAAACATGTGTCCCCTCCATCCTGAACCCCCTCCCACCACCCTCCACACCCTATCTCTCCAGGTTTCAGAGATTACCTGCGTTATACCTCAAACATCCACTGCTTATCTATTTTACATATGGTAATGTATATGTTTCAAAGTGATATGCTCAAATCATCTGACTTTCTCCCCTTTTAGAGTCTGTTCCTGGAGAAACTCACACTGAGACAATGATCTGTTGAGACTGGAGAAGCTGAGTTTAGGCTTGCATTTTGAGGGAAATATTGCACTTAAGAGATAAATAATTTCAGAAGGTTATAGTTGATGAGATTCTAGAACTCTTTAAATATGCAATTCTAAATACAATATATGTATTTTCTATTGCATATTCTATATGCAATATAATCAGTCTCCGTTTCACAATATATAGGTAAAACAAGCTAGAGTCCATAGAAGTTAGTGGCTTAGCCTAAAATTTTCTTCTAATTTTTAGTTAGTTGCATTAACTTGTCCATGTACCTCTCATTTTTAATTCACTGAGGCCTCTAAGGCAACTACCAAATATCTAAAGAAGCCACAATTACTCCCAATAGGACAGAAAACAGATAACTAAAGTTCCCATAATTTTGATGAATTATGTATTATAAGAAATTATTCAGAGATTGTTGGAACATGAAATTTTGTTCATTAATGTTTATAAATACATTCATTACAACAGTCTATCATGTATTTACCAGTAAGGATAATGGCAGAAATAAAAATCTTACCTCTCTACTAAATTATGTCTCCTGATCTCAGAGATTTTACAGTCATCTCTTTTCCAATAACTACCTATTTTATTTGTTGGCCCTTAAGGCTCTCATTTTTCCTCAACAGTAATATATAGTCTTTACAAAGAATATTTAAGAACAGAAATATAAGCTTAAAGTGCATACTTTTTTTCCTCTAAACTTTGGCTTCCTTTTTTCTTGAAACAACTATTGTTCCCAGTTCCTTGAATATCTTTCTTGGTATTTTTCTGCAGGTGTGCATATACAATGGCTTTGAAACACCTATGCAACCACATAATCACATCAGGCACATGTGAATGTACATATTTATATATTTACATAAATGAGATTGTATTACCCATAGCACTTAAGAACTTGCATTATTGATGTAATGGATCTTCGAGATGATTTATAGCAAGGTGTCAAGACCCACCCATTTTTTATTTATTATTTTCATTGTATTGCATCATATGGGTATACTCCAATTTTTAACTATGTATATATTGATAGATTTTAAATTTCTTCTGATTTATATCCTATGACAAACCATAACACTGTAATCAACTTTTTTAGATGCTTATCTTGCAATATTTGAAAGGACAGATTTTTAGAAGTGGAATTTTGGAGTTTAGTGGCTAAGACACTTTAAATTATAAAGATAATGAGAAATTGCTTTCCTTAAATTTATTGTAACATTTTATAAATACCACTTAAATTACTTTTTTTTTAAATTACTTTTTGAATTGGCTTAACACTATTATAAATATATTACTTGTTTTATTATATTAAGCAAAAATGATATCACTTGTAATGTTGATGATCTATTTAAAATACTTATTGGTTGTTTGTGCTTCTTCTACCATGAATTGTTTATTTAGATATTTTGCTCTTTTTCTACTGCATTGTTATGTATATAAATTTGTGACTTATAAGAGCATTCATGTATTACAAATACTAATTTTAATTTAAATATTGCACATATTTTCCTAGCCTTTCTTTTAAACACTTTGTTGATATTTTCTTCTCTGATAGACTGTCCCATTTTCATGTATTCAAATCACTCACAATAAAAATCAAATCACACGTATTTGGATCATTTACTTATTAACTAAATTCAAGTTTTTTTGTAAAGTTTCTTTGATTATAATTACATGAATTTTGGGAGGCAAACAGCATTTCAAATTATACTTACTTTCTTAAGTTATTTGCAAACTGTCGTTCAGCCAGTTCACAGATATTTACTATATTTATGTCATTGACAATATAGCTATGAACAGCAAATTGACAACTTATTCTTCTCTGTGGGTGATATTTTAACACTCAAAGATCATTGTATATACAAAATAATCTCAGCATCCAAAAGTAGTGAAAGTAAAAGTGAAAGTGAAGTGGCTTAGTCGTGTCCGACTCTTGGCAACCCCATGGACTGTAGACTACCAGGCTCTTCTGTCCATTGGATTCTCCAGGCAAGAACACTGGAGTGGGTTACCATTTCCTTCTCTAAGGGATCTTCCTGATCCAGGGATCGAACTGGGGTCTTTGACATTGTAGGCAGATGTTTTACCATCTGAACCACCAGGGAAGTCATTTCTCCAAAAGAAGTCATTTCTCTTATATCTCTGATTCCTATTACTAACTCTTCTAACATTTTCAATTATCTGGATGCACATTCATACAGCTATATCTTCTAATTTCCTTTTCCTTTCCCCCATCATGACATAGATATTCTGTCCATACTTCCCTGACCTGCATGTACAGGTTTCCCCTTTCTCTTTCCTCTCCTGCATTTTTAGACCATCATGTTGGTTCATGAGTGAGGCAACCTTTATTTCCCCTCATTTCCCTGTTCTCTATGTTTACTGCTGTCGAATAGAAGATCCTAATACACAGCTTTGATCATATCAAATCTCATATCAAGTCCTTCAAACTCTTTTCTTCAAACTTTCAAGAGTACAAACTTGGCCTGGCATTCAAAGGGATCTAACACTGAAAAATCTGGCACAGTGAGAAATATGATTTGCTTCTGAAAATTAATAGAATCCTTATTTTTAGAAGTAGAGAATGCATGTAGTAGAGAGGAGTGTGGCATCAGCAGATAATGGACAAAAGCAAAGTAGGTGGAATAGGAAAGATTAATAGAATGAACACGAGTTGTGTGTCTGCTTTGTTTCTTGTTCCTTTGAGCATGTTCTGTCACTTTCATATTCACAGTATGGATAGTATTGTCCTCATTATTTAATGAATGTCCAAGGCAGAGAAACAGATGTGGATATAGATTATTTGTTTGGGAGTTGCCTTCCTATTTGAGTAAGGGTCAAGAGGGCTTCCCAAGTGGTGCAGTGGTAAAGAATCTGCCTGCCAATGTAGGAGATACAAGAAACGTGGGTTTGATTCCTGAATGGGGAAGATACCACAGAGTAGGAAATGGCAACCCACTCCAGTATTCTTTGCTGGAGAATTCCATGGACACAGAAGCCTGGTGCCCTATAGTCCATAGGATTGCAAAGACTTGGACACAACTGAGCGACTGAGCAAGCACACATGTATTGATCATGATGGCTCAGGAGAAACCATTTATGGAACAGTAATTTGGTAGTAGTTTGTCAATGCTTAGCAGGTACTAGGTATTGCCTAATGCTTTACATTCCTTATATTATTTAATCCCTGAACATCCATATGATATAATTTTATCATTTCTATTCATTTTAAAGATAAAGTAACTGAGGCTTAAAGGGTCTAATTAATCCCCTGGAGAAGGAAATGGCTACCCACTCCAGTATTCTTGCCTGGAGAATTCCATGGACAGAGGAACCTGGCACATTCCAGTCTGTGGGTCACAAAGAGGTGAACATGACTGAGTGACTAACACTTTCACTTTTTCAGTATATCAGATGCCAAAGCTAAAGGCATGATAGAAACAGAATTTGAACCTACAGAGAATACACAAATTTTATTACATAGAACAGGACCTAAAGTATGTTAGGGTTACAAAATAAGTACAGAAAATGATAATACGGAGTAGAAAACCTAAATATATAAGAAGCATATACCTTAAGTTTTTAAAATGTTAAAAAAAATTAAAAATCAATTCCTTATTATACTATGGTGAATTCTTTCAGATTTTTAGTGTTGACACATTCTAATACTACAGAAGTGTTTCTTGAAAATAATAAATCTTGGAAAGTTTTGTATTTAATTTTTCAACATTAATTATTTTTATAAAAAAAGAATGAATATACATAAGTATAGATGTAATAATCTTACATAAATTGCCATATGTATAATCAAATAGTATGTAAAACTTATGATTTACTTTGCTGAAACAGACTTTTGGGTTAATTTAGTATTAAGAAATCTGTTTCTATAATTGTTTCATTATATAGAAGGAAAAAATATATGTCATAATTTAGAGAATAAGTAGGAACTATAAAAAGTATAGCAACTATGTCTGGTAAAACCTGAAAACAGGTACCATAAGGATATGTTTTTTGCATAATAAAGATTATTTTTCTTGAGCCAACAGTTCATCTCATAATTGAAAGCAAAACCCCAAAGAAGTTCCCATCACATTTAGGATATGTCAAGAATGTGATTATTCTAAAAGTATTTAGCTTTATTCTGAAAGCTGGAATTAATGGAGAAAAGACTAAGAAAACTAGTTTTACTTTTGTTTGATATGTTTATTATGTTAGTATATGGAATGGGAGAGAGTTCTTTTAAAAGACATATGTATACCTATGACATTGAGGTTTGATAAAAACAAAACTCTGTAAAGCAATTATCCTTCAGTTAAAAAATAAATAAATATTTTTTTAAAAAGACGAACTATATGGGAAGCTGATTTTATATATGATTCTTCAATTTATTTTGAAAAAAATCAGTGATCAAGTAAAAGGGTCTCATGGAAGAAAGATGAAGAAAATCTTTCTAGTTTAGTGAAAATAGCACCTTGCTATGGTTGTAATGCTCAAAATTTTCCAAGCCAGGCTTCAGCAATATGTGAACCATGAACTTCCAGATGTTCAAGCTGGTTTTAGAAAAGGCAGAGGAACCAGAGACCAAATTGCCAACATCCGCTGGATCATCGAAAAAGCAAGAGAGTTCCAAAAAAATATCTATTTCTGCTTTATTGACTATGCCAAAGCCTTTGACTGTGTGGAGCACAATAAACTGTGGAAAATTCTGAAAGAGATGGGAATACCAGACTACCTGACCTGCCTCTTGAGAAATTTGTATGCAGGTCAGGAAGCAACAGTTAGAACTGGACATGGAACAACAGACTGGTTCCAAATAGGAAAAGGAGTTTGTCAAGGCTGTATATTGTCACCCTGCTTATTTAACTTCTATGCAGAGTACATCATGAGAAACGCTGGGCTGGAAGAAGCACAAGCTGGAATCAAGATTGCCAGCAGAAATATCAATAACCTCAGATATGCAGATGACACCGCTCTTATGGCAGAAAGTGAAGAGGAACTAAAGAGCCTCTTGATGAAAGGGAAGGAGGAGGTGAAAAGTTGGCTTAAAACTCAACATTCAGAAAATGAAGATCACGGCATCCGGTCCCATCACTTCATGGGAAATAGATGGGGAAACAGTGGAAACAGTGTCAGACTTTATTTTGGGGGGCTCCAAAATCACTGCAGGTGGTGACTGCAGCCATGAAATTAAAAGACGCTTCCTCCTTGGAAGAAAAGTTATGACCAACCTAGATAGCATATTCAAAAGCAGAGACATTACTTTGCCAACAAAGGTCCATCTAGTCAAGGCTATGATTTTTCCAGTGGTCATGTATGGGTGTGAGAGTTGGACTGTGAAGAAAGCTGAGCGCCAAAGAATTGATGCTTTTGAACTGTGGTGTTGGAGAAGACTCTTGAGAGTCCCTTGGACTGCAAGGAGATCCAACCAGTCCATTCTAAAGGAGATCAGTCCTGGGTGTTCTTTGGAAGGAATGATGCTAAAGCTGAAACTCCAGTACTTTGGCCACCTCATGCGAAGAGTTGACTCATTGGAAAAGACTCTGCTGCTGGGAGGGATTGGGGGCAGGAGGAGAAGGGGATGACAGAGGATGAGATGGCTGGATGGCATCACTGTCGATGGACGTGGGTCTGAGTGAACTCCAGGAGTTGGCAATGGACAGGGAGGCCTGGTGTGCTGTGATTCATGGGGTTGCAAATGGTCGGACATGACTGAGCGACTGAACTGAACTGATGGTTGTTCTATCAGTAGACCCTTTTACAAAAATCTGGAAAGTTCTATCCCAAGGTGTACACTCATTACCATTTATATGCCTTGGAATGTGGCCAGTGTCTTTTGTGCATATTTTTCTAGATTCTACCTCTTATAATATCCTCTGGATAAAAGCGAGACCCAGGTTTTGACATAACAACATCATCAAGCTATTAACCAATGGAAGTAAACCACGTGGCAGTAATTTGAAACATGTTGTACCTCTCTCATTTCAGACTCATATGAAACCTGAACTTGCTTCTAATTCCTTCATTGCCATGAAGATGAAGTAGAAAATAGGAAGGAGGTATGTGGGAATCTTGGGGTTTAACTCTTATTTTGATATTCCAGGGTTTGGGGACCTTAGAGGAATCCGTTTGAGTTTCAGGCATCTCTGTGAATCTCAGCCTTTTCTACAGCAGTCTCGTATTCTAAATCTTCAATCTTTCCACATTTCCAATTCCATACATCAAAAATTCTAAAATAATGTACTTTAAATACTGAAGTGCAAATCATAGGAGAAGTGATTCTAAAAGTAACAAGTGTAGATATGCAAGCATTTATAGTGTGATATTAAGCTGGGGAAAATGGTAACTTTAGTAGAGTTTATACTCTTTAAATTGAGGTATCGAAAAACTATGCCTTGTTTTGAATGAACGTTTTGTTTTCCATGAAGGTAACACAAAAAGAAACAGCCCTGAATTGATACCCACATCTATCTACAAACTAAACCTCCAAATCTCAAATCAACTAAGATACTATTAGAAACAAGTGCAGCAATATAGACAACTGAAAAATTAGAAACAAAAGCAAAATGATTTCCTGTGAATTATTTTCATGAAATTAGTATACACTTAGGTATAAAAATTTGTATGCAGACTACACAGTCTGGGTAAATTAGCTTGTGGAATAACTATTACCTGCTGAGAAAAATTATGAAAGTTGGGTAAAATAACAAAAAATATCTATTTGAAGTCATGGAAGAACTATCAAGAGCGCCAAAACTTGAGGAGCCAAGCTTTTATGAAGAAATAATGGAAGATACTTTTAAATTGAAATAAGAACTGTCTTTTACTCTGTTTCAGAAGCAGCTCAAGGCAAGATATAGAGAACCCAAGGACAAACTGAAGGCTAAACTGACCAGATTGGTGGGCTTTTGGTAGTCTCACAATGCTAGAAAAATGAAAACTGGACATTAGGGCCAACGGAGAAAGAAGAAACCTAGTATACATCTCAGGAGTCAGGAAGAAAAAGAAATTGCTCAGTCCAGTTGAAGACTGATACATTTTGTTTACTAACTCAAGCCCTAATTAGGTTAATACAATATACACTTTATCCAAACTATCTGCCAGAAGCTAAGGAGGTTTTGGTACCCCTATAATTTTTCAGTCCAAAAGTCCAGTTTCACTAAACAATTAACCAATCAAAAACAATCAAATAGCACTACCAGAAGGAAAACAGACAACAGACACAGTCACAAGTGATCTAAATAGTGGAGTTATCCTGTGTAACTTTAAAATAACTACAATTGATATGAGAAAATACAGGGAATAATTGACACCTTAAACAGACAATTGTAATCTATACAAAGAGAACAAGTGGAAGTCCGAGGATTAAATAAATCAGGGAAATTGCCTGGTGGTCCAGTGGTTAGAACTTCATGCTTTCAGTACTGAGAGGTAAGTTCAGTCCCTGGTCGAGAAACTAAGGTCCCACAAGCTGTGTGGTATAACACAATAAATAAATAAATAAAGCACGTCAGTACTTTAAGACTTTACTAGATGTGTACAATAGCAAATTGGACACAATGGAATAGAGGATTAACAAGCAAAATATAGATTCACAGGATATTATCAAGATTGAAATACTGACAGAAAATGGAAAATTCCTCTGTGAGAGGGTGAAAAAAATGTTCAAAGGATGTAAGTGAATTCTCAAAAAGAGAGGAGCTAGAAAGAAAAATGAGGGCAGAAACGTCTGAAGAGGTAACAGCTAAGAATTTTCAAAAACTGATAAAAGATACAAAGATATTTGCTACCAAGCAAAGTAGGATAAACAAACAGAAAGAGTGCATATATAGACATATTGTAAAAAAAAAACAAAAAACTGGAGTGTTTCCCTAGTGGCTCAGTAGTAAAGAATCCGCCTGCCGAGCAGAAGACACAGGTTTGATCCCTGCATCAGGAAGATGCCTTGGGAAGGAAATGGCAGCCCACCTCAATATTCTTGCCAGGGAAATTCCATAAGCAGAGGAGCCTGGTGGGCTGTAGTCTATGGGGTCCCAAAGACTCAGGCAGAACTTAGCGACTAAATAACAACAACAACAACAGTAAAGCTGAAGAAAGCCACTGAGAAAGTGAACATCTTAAAAGTGTCTGGATTAAAAAAAACCCCAAACTACCTTGTTTTAAATATCAACAATGAAATGACAACTAACTTCTCAGTCTTCTTAGAAGACTTCTAACTTCTCAGAAAAGATGGAAGCTTTAAGATGATGGGATGGCATTTAAAATGCTTGGTTTCTCCACCTTTTGAAGATTTTCTTAAAAAAATTGTAGTCTCCCCAAAAGCTAGCTGTATAATAATTAGATAATAATTATCTTTGACAAATGAGTGATTTATATTGATAGAGGTCATCAGGCTAATCCCTAAAATTTTATAGACTTCTTAGAAAATAAACTGAAGAACAGACACTGCTTAAATTGAGACAATGATTGCTAGAAAGGAGAGAAATATCTGAAGTACCAGACAGGATCTAGAGAAAACATTTAATGTGAAACAATCCCATGTAGAATAAATACATATTAACATACCTTTAAAAAATGCTGTATAGCTACTTAAAAATGTTGTATTGGTTTCTACTGTACAACAAAGTGAATCAACTGTAGGGATACATATGTCCCCTCCCTTTTAGGTCTCCCATCCACCCCCGCCCTTGATTCCACTCACCTAGGTCATCATAGAGAACCAAGCTGATCTCCCTGTGCTAAACAGCAGGTTCCCACCAGTTATCTGTTTCACATACAGTAGTGTACACATGTCATTCCTAATCTTCCAGTTCATCCCACCCACTCCCTCCCACCCTGGGTCCACATGTCCATTCTGTCCTCTGTGTTTGTGTCTCTATTCCTGCCCTGTAAGTAGGTTCATCTGTATCATTTTTCTAGGTTCTACATATATACATTAATATATATTTGCTTTTCTCTCTCTGACTTACTTTACTCTGTATGACAGACTCAGTGTCCATCCACATCTCTACAAATGACCCAACTTCTTTCCTTTTTGGGGTGCATAATATTTCATTGTATATATATGTCACATCTTCTTTATCCATTCATCTGTTGGTGGATGTTTAGGTTGCTTCCATGTCTTGTCTATTGTAAATAATGCTGCAATGAACATTGGGGTGCATGCGTCTTTTTGAATTATGGTTTTCTCAGGGTGTATGCCCAGTAATGGGATTACTTCTTCTTATGATAGTCCTATTTTACATAGTTTTATAGTTTAAAGGAACCACCATGCTGTTCTCCATAGTGGTTACACCAATTTACATTTCCACGCACAGTGCATGAGTGTTCCCTTTTCCACACCCTTTCAGTATTTTAAAGGTGCACTGTTTACATGCTCTAGCCATTTTAGATGTTCATTTATTTTTTCTTAGCCTTTATTATTTGTAACTAAAAGGTCTTAGTTTTCATCGTGTACAGTGTCTGAACAATGAGCCCTATCAGACTTTTTAATGGATACTTGTTTTTCTCACATGTGCTCTGCAAAATGTGAATTTCCTGTTCTTTGGTCAATGTTAATAACTTTCTTCCTCATTCTCTCTCCCATCACATGCCTGTGTCTTTGTTCTCTTTGTGAGCTGAGCTTTAAGTGGGTCGATAAACCCTGTGAGATGCGGTGAGCAGGAGGCACTTTTAACCTCTTTCACTGGACGAGTCCCTTGTGTGTCCAATTCTGAGCCAAAAATAGATCTCCCCTCTTCTGGCTACTTCCTGGGTCAAACATCAAACATTGCCCTGGCAGCAATACTTAAGATCATTACTATCTAACCACTCTCTACTGTATCAGACTTCAAGGTGGGAAGGAGTAGTGAAGAAAGGAAGGAAGTAAAAATGTGGGATGGGTGGTGAGGTCATAATAAGTGAAGAGCAGGGGATTATAACCCTATCTCATGGAGCACAGTCCATTATGAATTTTATTGACTATCTATGACAGCCATCCCCAACCTTTATGGCACCAGGGACTATTATTACATGGAAGACAAGTTTTCCATGGACCAGAGGGGAGGGATGGCACATTATATTCCATTACATTACAAATGTAATGTACTTTCAAGTACATTAGTTATTGTGTGCTTTATTTCTATTATTATTACTTTGTGATAAATAATGAAATAAGTATACAATTCACCAAAATGCAGAATCAGTAGGAGCCCTGAGTTTGTTTTCCTTCAACTAGATGGTGCCTTCTGGGGGTGATGGAAGACACTGACACACAAAGTGTGTTGCTTATGTCCAGTCTACTCTGTAATCTCATTTTGGTTGTCACTGTAGAAAACCCTGCTTCATGAAGATCAGATGTTGGAAACAGAAGTAGGCTTTTCAATGCTTTTTATGGCAATCTCAGGGTATTCTGCTTTGACTTTAATAAGGCCACCATCATTTGTGATCTCAAGCAGTTAATCCTCTTCTAGCAGGGCCAAAGTTGATTCACTTGGCTTATCCACAAATGTGTTGCAGATCCAGTCCTTCCCAGGTCTGGGGTATTTTGTGCTTGGAAAGTAATGTTCAAATTCTTTTGAAAGCTGAGATAGGTGATTATTCACCCACTGGGAGAAAGAAAGACTTGACTCGGTCTCTTTCAAAATCTCTGCTAATGTTTGAAGCATCTCAAAAATCCCCATGTTCTCTCATCACCCCCATAATTCCAGTTCAGCTATGAATGCAGCCACTTCATCTGTGAACTTGAACACAGTTGTCAGTTGCCATTCTCCACTGAAGTGACAGTTTGAGTTCATTGAGCATGTTGAACATGTCACATAAATAAGCAAGTTTTGCAACCCATTCTGTGTCCCTGAAATGAGCTTCCAATGGTGACTGTTTTTCTAAAAGAAATCTCAGGAGCAGCCCTTGTAAAGCAAAATCTCTGGCCAGTGATCTACCTTTAGAAATCCATCTTATTTCTGTGTATAAGAGAAGATATGTGCTCTGCATCCATTTCCTTACAGAGCTGTGTGAATAGACGAGTTAAGTACATGTACTTCAATGTGATTGATGATTTTAATCATATCTGTCAAAATGCTAAGATCAGGTGACATTTTGCAGCTAGCCACCATTTCTATATGGATGACACAGTATGTAGACTCACATTCAGAACTGACCTTTTTCACCTGAGTAGTGAAACCAGAAAGCTCTCTAGTCATAGCAGCTACTCTGGCCCTGCATACACCAACACAAAATGACTAATTCAATTTTCCTGATATGTAATCATTCAAGGACTTGAATGGTTCTGAAGCCTCGGTGTTGGTTGGCAACAGAAGTACACATAACATATCTTCATGCACATCCTCCTGAAAAAATATATGCCAACCAAGCTTGTCTTTATGGACTGGTAATTCTCTGTGACTCAGAGATTGGAGGCCAGTGGTCTATAGAATACTGTTCTTTTTAATATCTTTTGATTTTCATGTATAGTTTATTATAATTTTGTGTTAATTTCTATTGTACAGTAAAGTGATTCAGTTACATGAATCTACATGTGTGTGCATATGTGTGTGTGGGTATATGTATATCAGCTCAGTTCAGTTCAGTTGCTCAGTCATTTCTGACTCTGTGACCCCATGGTCTCAGTGTGCCAGGCTTCCCTGTCCATCACTAATACCTGCAGCTTGCTCAAATTCATGTCCACTGAGTCGGTGATGCCATCCAACCATCTCATCCTCTGTTGTCCCTTTCTCCTCCAGCTTTCAAACTTTCTCAGCATCAGGGTCTCTTTCAATGAGTCAATACTTCCCATCAGGCGCCAAAGCTTTGGAGTTTCAGCTTCAGCATGAGTCCTTCCAATGAATATTCAGGGCTGATTTCCTTTCGGATGGACTGGTTGGATCTCCTGGCAGTTCAAGGGAGTCTCAAGAGTCTTCTCCAACACCACAATTCAAAAGAATCAATTCTTTGGTGCTCAGCTTTCTTTATGGTCCAGCTGTCACATCCATACATGCCTACTGGAAAAATCACAGCTTTGACTAGATGGATATTTGTCAGCAAAATAATGTCTCTGCTTTTGAATATGCTGTATAGGTTGGTCATAGCTTTTTTTCCAAGGAGTAAACATCTTTTAATTTCGTGGCTGCAGTCATCATCTGCAGTGATTTTGGAGCTCATGAATATAAAGTCTGTCACTGTTTCCACTGTTTCCCCATCTATTTGCCACAAAGTGATGGGACCAGATGCCATGATCTTCATTTTTTGAATGTTGAGTTTTAAGCCAGCTTTTTTCACTCTCCTCTTTCACTTTCAACAAGAGGCTCTTCAGTTCCTCTTCGCTTTCTGCCATAGAGGTGGTGTCATCTGCATATCTGAGGTTACTGATATTTCTCCTGGCAATCTTGATTCCAGATTGTGCTTCATCCAACCTGTAATTTTGTATGATGTACTCTGGATATAAGTTAAATAAACAGGGTGACTATATACATACTTGACACACTCATTTCCCAATTTGGAACCAGTCTGTTGTTTCATGTTCTGTTCTAACTAACTGTTGCTTCTTGATCTGCATACAGATTTCTCAGGAGGCAGGTAAGGTGATCTGGTATTTCCTTCTCTTTAAGAATTTTCCACGGTTTGTTGTGACCCACACAGCTAAGGATTTAGCATAGTCAATAAAGCAGAATTAGATGTTTTCTGGAACTCTCTTGCTTTTTCTTTGATCCAACAGATCTTGGCAATTTAATATCTGGTTCCTTTGCCTTTTCAAAATACAATTTTCTACACAAGGACATCACCAGATGTCTGAAATCAGACTGATTATATTCTTTGCAGCCTAAGGTGGAGAAGCTCTATACAGTCAGCAAAAACAAGACCAGAACTGACTATGGCTCAGATTATGAACTCCTTATTACAAGATGCAGACTTAAATTGCGGAAAGTAGGGAAAACTACTAGATTATTCAGGTATGACCTAAATTAAATCCCTTATGATTATACAATGGAAGTGACAAACAGATTCAAGGGATTGGATCTGATAGAGTGCTGAAGAACTGCGGATGGAGGTTTGTAACATTGTATAGGAGGCAGTAATCAAGACCATCCCCAAGAAAAAGGAATGCAAAAAGGCAGAATGGTTGTATGAGGAGGCTTTAAAAATACCTGAGAAAAGTAGTGAAGTGAAAGGCCAAGGACAAAAGGAAAGATATACCCACCTGAATGCAGAGTTCAAAGAACAGCAAGGAGAGATAAGAAAGCCTTCCTCATTGATCAATGCAAAGAAATAGAGGTAAACAATAGAATGGGAAAGACTAGAGATCTCTTCAAGAAAATTAGAGATACCAAGGGAACATTTCATGCAAAGATGGGCACAATAAAGGACAGAAATTGTATGGACCTAACAGAAGCAGAAGATATTAAGAAGAGTTGGCAAGAATACACAGAAGAACTACACAAAAAAGATCTTTATGATCCAGATAACCACGATGGTGTGATCACTCACCTGGAGCCAGACATCCAGGAGTCTGAAATCAAGTGGGTCTTATAAAGCATCACTATAAATAAAACTAGTGGAGATGATGAAATTCCAGCTGATCTATATTAAATCCTAAAAGATGATGCTGTGAATGTGTTGCACTTGGTATGCCAGCAAATTTGGAAAACTCAGCAGTGGTCACAGGACTGGAAAAGGTCAGTTTCCATTCCAATCCCAAAGAAAGGCAAAGCCAAAGAATGTTCAAACTACTGCACAATTGCACTCGTCTCATGTGCTAGCAAAGTAATATTCAAAATTCTCCAAGCGAGGCTTCAACAGTGTGTATATTTATACACACACATGCACACACACACATATATATATTATTTTTCAGATTCTTTTCTATCATAGGTGTTATAAGATATTGAGTGTAATTCCCTGTGCTCTACAGTAGGACCTTGTTGTTTATTTTATGCATAGTAGTGTGTATATGTTTCTTAAAAAAATTTTGTTGACGTTTGTTTGCTTTACAGTGTCGTATTAGTGTCTACTGTGTGTGTGCTCAGTCGCTCGCTCAGTCATGTTTGACTCTTTGTGACCACATAGATTGCAGCCCACCAGGCTCCTCTGTTCATGGATTTATTTTTTTCCAGGCAAGGATACTGGAGAGGGTTGCCATTTCCTCCTCCAGGGGATCTTTCTGACGCAAGGTGCCGGGGTCCAGCCCCGGCTGATCCAGGGTATTCGAAGCGGGGACAGTGTCGGCGAGGGTCAGGATACAAAACTTCAATTAGATATTAATTAAAGATATAAAGAGTAATAGAATAAGGATAGCTCAGTAGGAAAATTCAGTGGAGAAAAGAGGCTGAGTAGCTTGGTTTACGCGGGAGACCAACAAAACTTCAAGACAAGAAGCTTGCACCACTTACGTAGGCCACAGGCGTCCTTCCATTCTCCTGAAGGAGAGGAGACACTGAGGCCTCCCCGGTCGGATCTTAGAAGCCCAGGCATAATTAGTAAGCATGGCGAGTTCCGCGCTCCAGATGGAGACTCAGCCAGAGTGAGACAGAGAGCGACATGGGGAGACCAGTATTTCGAGAAACTGATCCCAATTCTTTATTTTCCATGGTCTACTTTTATACACTGAGATGTTATGCAAAAGTCATGTGGGGTCAGCAGTCCTGACTTTTATCAAAGTCAGTTGCTTCATACAAATGTATACAGAGGTCTTAGGGGTGTTACATCATCTTCTGGCCAGGGGGCCTGCTGACAATTTATGACCCTCTCCTTGTGACAGCAGTCAGTCAACCAGGACACTTATTTCTCCAGGGGTGATTATTCTTAAAACAGACGCCACCCAAATAAAGTTACATTCCTATAGGGTGAGGGTGTAGTGGGTTTTAGTTAAGGAAAGAATTTACTTAGCCTAAGGTCTAACGTGATTAATATCAAAGGTTAATACTTATTTCTTCTATATATTCATTAATGTGTGTAAGGGCAGGGGATATGGAGACTTAGCAACAAACATTGGCTCAACAAATGAAAAACCCTTCACCAATACCATTTCTAATCAGCCCATTATACTTATACTAATAGTTTTCTAACTTTTCTAAGGAACCTGTTTTTAGAAGGTTTAAAGCATCTCATGCCTCTCACGGTTGGGAGGCTGTGAGCAATCACATGTGGCCGGACAAGCCTGTCAGGCAGGCCAGAGAACCTTCAGAGGAGTTTGTAGGTTAAAACACTCTTGTCACGCCCAGGAGTTTTTATTAACTGGAGCTCTAAGTTAACTCCTTCTCCGAAAGAGGTGGTGGGGGACAGGCCCCCGTAAAGTCAGAGGTGTAGGTGAGAGCACAAAGTAGTAAAGTAGGCAGGCTCTGGTTATGGGGGTAGATGCTTGAGGATTTCCAGCAAAGGCTCGATCCCGCCTTTGCGTATGTCGAGCCTCCTTCCTCATGACCTTTGCCACGGGCGGAGTACCTCACTCTGGCCCCCAACAGCAAGGATTGAACTCACCTGTCCTGTGTCTTCTGTGTTGGAAGGTATATTTTCTATCATTGAGCCATTTAGTTTCTACTGTACAACAATGTGTATCATCTATATTGTGCAAATATCCGCTCTTTTTTGGATTTCCTTCCCATTTAGTCACACAGAGTACTGAGTAGGGTTCCCTGAGCTATACAATAGGTTCTCACTAGTTAGTTACCTATTTTATACATGCTATCAATAGTGTATATATGTCAATCCCAATCGCAATCTCCCCCAACAGATTTTTGGTTACCAAAGGGGAAGGAGGAGAAGGGATAAATTAGTAGTGTGCATATTTTAATCCCAACCTCCTAATTCATCCCTTCCCCCTTTCACTTTTGTTAACTATTAGGTTTTTTTTTTTTTTTTTCTATTTTTGTTTCTGTTTTGTAAATAATAATCTGTTTCTAGTTTGTAAATAAATTCATTTCTTTATTTCTTTATTATTATTTTTTTTAGATTCCACCTATAAATGATGTATTTGTCATTCTCAGTCTGGCTTACTTCACTTAGTATGGTAATCTCTAGGTCCTTGCATAAATATATGGAAGATATTTGTAAAGTAGGAATTTACATTTGATTTCTCATTGTCTTACCAAAATAATGAGTGGATTTGCTGGAATCCAAACACTGGATTATTTGAACATAAAAGATTTTGCTCTAAAATCAAAATGACTGTAATCCAAAATTCCCAATTTTCTTTCTTTCCAGGCTACTGAACATATGTCAGTATCCTATTTCTAAGAGGGCTTCCCTGGTGGCTCAGATGGTAAAGTGTCTGAGCCCACTCCAGTACTCTTGCCTGGAAAATCCCATGAACGGAAGAGCCTGGTAGGCTGCAGTCCATGGGGTCGCTATGAGTCGGACATGACCTAGTGACTTCACTTTCATGCATTGGAAAAGGAAATGGCAACCCACTCCAATGTTCTTGCCTGGAGAATCCCAGAGACGGCAGAGCCTGGTGGGCTGCTGTCTATGGGGTCGTACAGAGTCAGAAACACTGAAGCGACTTAGCAGTAGCAGCAGCAGTGCAGAAGATCCAGGTTCAATCCTGGGGTCGGGAAGACCCTGGAGAAGGAAATGGCAACCCACTCTAGTACTCTTGCCTGGAAAATCCTATGGATGGAGGAGCCTGGTAGGGTATAGTCCATGGGGTCACAAAGAGTCAGAGGTGACTGAGCAACTTCACTCCACTTTTACTTTATTTCTAAGAGACACAGATACATCAGCATGATGCTTAGAAATATTTATTAAAAGATGAAGCCTAATATTGGTGTCAGCATGTTTGCCTTCAAAAAGGTAACATTGGTCTTATGTTGAATTATAATAGGTGCTTATCTTTTAGTTTTAAGTTATCCATGATCACACAATAGTTAGATCATGATTTTATTTCTTCCTAATCCAGAAAACTATTTTCAAGACAGCTATGTATCCCAAGGCTGGGATTTTGCAATTTGTCCCACTAACCATGTATTTCAGTATATTTTGTAGAGATTATCAATATTCTACCCCTTTTTTTTTCTTGACATACCAAATGTCAACCCAATACAGTACTTAAATTTTTTTACATCACTAAATGCAGCTTGGTGAGGGTAAATTCTGGCCTTCCAAGGCCAATATATTGTCTGGTATATAGAAAGTATTTATAAAATAGTATTTATTACTTCAATTATGTTTCCTTTATTTACTAAGTCCTTTATTTACTAATTTGAGTAATTTGTACTTACTCAAATTGTTAATTTTTGGGCAAAATCCTTGTCAAATTTAACTTGGATTCTTTTAAAATAAGAAATCAAGAGTAATTTTATGACAGAAGGGATTTCAGCAGGAGCATAGATGAGTAGCTATTGGCCTTTGTCCTTTACAAAATGATACTCAAGAGCAATCAGAAAATACTTACACTAAATTCAGCCTTCTCTTGACATGTTCTAGCCTTTTGCTTTATGAGGGCTTTTGTTTTGTTTCCCCAAAGTCTGAGCAGTTCTCAACTCCCAGTTGTGGAGAGAAACAAAGGCAGAAGCTTTTTCTTTCATACTGGAGAAAATGCTTCAAGGGAAAAGGTTATTTCAATCCATTTTATAACCTATCTTTGGGCAGAAGTAGTTAGTTTGTTGAATTCTACTCAAAACTACAGTAAGTCATTTGTGATACATTGAGAGACAAGGTTCTCATTCATCCTCATAGCTTCAAGAAACACTGAGCAAATACTGAAGCAAGTTTTTTTTGTTTGTTTGTTTGTTTTTAGCAGGAACTCTGCAAGTGTTGCATGTTTCATGTATTAAAGAAATTTATAATGTTTCATGAAGAATTTTGTTTTCCAAAGGTAGAAACAGAGACATATCTCAGAACAACTTTTTAACAGGCCTAGTTTACCTTTTTCAACTTTTTTTTTTTTTTTTTTTGAGTTAAAAAAAAAGAGCATTGCTTATAGAGTGAGCGTCAGGAGACTTGTACAAGGCAGAATAACCAAGTGTCTTCTAGAACAGTTTGTCAGTGAACCAATTTTGAACTAAGTGAATTTGTCATAATTACTTCAGATAAAATGGTAAACTAGACAGTTATCACCACCAATGTGGAATTTGTAGTTAAGTGGAGACAGCTAAATATTAACATGTTTGTTTTGAAAATAAGTACAAGAACATAATGCATTGATGAAGATTGTTAGTGGAACCTGTCTGGAGTTTCAGGGAAATATGGATATGAAAACACCTTTACGGAAGTTGAAGAATGTGTCATAGCCCTGTCTAGATTCCTGCTACCTGATGAAGTACTTTTGTACTTCATGGTACATCTCTGATGAAGTCTTGCTAGCATATTGACCACCATGCTTTCCTGCACAGACACTTTTGATTACATATGCTTATTGTGCTGAATGACAGCTCTAGGTTATCATGAAATATCATTTTCCATGTGCACTTGTGCTAGATTGCAAGCTCTCTGAGGAGGTGGGGGTGCCTGGGTTGCCCAGCACAGAGCCTGCCAGAGAAAACACCTTAAAATATATGTATTGAATTGAATGGTAACAGTGTATCCACAACAGAGGTGTCAGACTTGTTAACTTCTTATTTTTCTAATCTGAGGCTGTTGTACATTACTATGTACATAGAAACAATGTTTAATGAGTGTCAGAGGGCAAATAAAGATGTTAGCTGAAAGTGGGGAGTAAATATTAAACATTAGGAAGTATGGCCCCCCAACAGAGATAAAAATAGTTTATTTGTATGGAAAGGATGCTTGGTCTCTTGTGCTTCTCCAGTGCCTGTTTTCATTAGCAATGGTCTCAGGTGTTTTCTTCCAACTTATTACTATTTTTTTTTCCTCAGCTCTTTTTTCCCTGAGCTTCTGAAATATTAGCCTGCTCTTCTGATGGGCATTGGCATTACCAGCTTTATCAAGCGTGACATCTCCTCCTAGTTTCCGATAGTCCTCACAGGTGGTGCTTCTCAACGTGAACTACTTTGTCAAACACGACATTTACTTACAAGATTTCTAAGGGGTGTACAGAGGCCTCCTCATAATTTTTACTGCTATAGGTCATTTTCTCATAATTCCCACTGATAACTTATTAGTTTACACCACCTTGCTTCTCCAAAGGTCCATTGTAAAGAAGTTTAAAATTTACATTTCACAGACTAGTTAAAATAAACCACCTCTGCTTCAATTCCATTTTTCATTACTATCTAGAAAGGTATCTTTCTGACGATTCCTAAAAATCAAGCAAAAGGGCCAATTCTTTGCTAGCCTGTGTATATGTTTATGTACATGTGTGTGTGCCTACATATATGTCTAATTAAATACTTCAAGTATTAAGTGATCAATGTGTGTGATTGGTATACAGAGCACCAAAGTGTTTGTTTATGGAAATTGAAAAGCTAGAAAAATGTAGAACACAAGAAGACTGTATGAGTGTATGTGTCTGTGTGTATTTAGAAAAAACAGAAACATAGAAAAAGAATTTTGTCTGCATGTTGTTAACTATACGTTTATTTGGAAATATCAATTTAAAAGATTAATTTTTAAACAGATATGCAATGCCAGGTAGAGATAGCTTCTGCCAATGTTAATTTTCAGTTGAACTCTGTGGGTATAGTAATTTCTTTTCTGCACTAAATTCTGACATAATATGGGAGATGTTCTTCTGGGTTATGGTTTTAATTTTGTCTGCTTTCTTTTCATTTCTCATAGCTGCGTACATAGATCCCAGCCCCCGGTTGATAATTCCTTCTCCCCACAGCCTTGGTTTTACAAACTTCCTCTCATCATCTGAAAGGAGATCAAAAACTGCCTCCTGTCCCTTCCCTGAGTCCCTGAAAAGTGAGCTGACCCACTGTTCTTGAGATATTAAGACCCCATCGGGTCACACATGGCTACATTATCATTTTAGAAAATAGTATTTGGAGAGAAAAAGTAATTGCAAGGATAGAAAAGAAATAAAAGGCTTCCTGGACACCCAATGATCCTTTACACATTGGCGATTAAGATGCAATGCATACTTTGATTGTCTCTGTAAATCTACAGAGAAGGAGAAAACGTGCCTAGCAAAATGGGACATGGAATATCAAGGGTTCAAAACACTATGAAATAAACTCATAAAACATCTAATGCTCTAAGTTCATTAGCCCTTTCCAAAACCAGAGAACATTTGTTCATAAAAAGAAAAGTATGAGAAACAAATTGCAAGTGTACTGATAATTTAAACTCAGGCCACGCAAAAAGAAAATATCATCACAATTTTAGAAATTAAATTAGTCAGTTAACTGCTATTTCAAATATGGTGTAAGAAGTTAGGCATTAACAATACTTCGTTGCAAGTGGATTTTTATATGATTAGTCAGAATGGGCCAGTTCCACAGCTGGATGTTAACTGTTTCAATCATTTACATTTCCCGCCATGTTCTTAAATTTCATCTTTATTCTTCTCACTATCAAGAAGCTAGAGTGTGCCTCTTTATGGAAAAAATAGCTTAAAAACCATGTCCTTTCTCTCTCTGGTTCTTGTATATTTGTTCTGGCAGTCAGCTGAAATAGAAATAAACTTTGTATTTCAAGTAAAGTTGAATTATCTGAACTCTATAGTGTGGGGGTCCCAAACCCCCACTTATGGACCAGTGCCAGTCCATGAAACTGGACCCCGGTTCCACAAAGGTTGGGGACCACTGCTATAGTGTCAATGCATACAGATATAAGATACTTATTCTTCTACTGAGCCTCAGCATCATCATTTGGCTAGTGAGGACATAGAGGAGAACATCACATCACAGTTGTTGAGATATCATTGTCTCAGTCATCAGATATACACATCGCTGTATATAAAATGGGCATCCTAGGTGGTACTAGTGGTAAAGAACCCACCTGTCAATGCAGGAGACATAAGAGATGTGGGTTCATCCCTGGGTCAGGAAGATCCTCTGGAGGAGGGCATGGCAACTCACTCTAGTATTCTTGCCTGGGGAATACTATGGATAGAGGAGCCTGGTGAGTTACAGCCCATGGGGTCACAAAGAGTCAGACACTACTAAAGGGATTTAGGGCACACACGTATATAAAATAGGTGAACAACAAGTACCTCCTGTGTAGCATATGGAACTCTACTCAATATCCTGTAATAAACCAGAAGGGAAACGAAAAAGAATATATATGTAAAACTGAATGACTTTGCTGTACATTTGAAACTAACACATCATAAATCAACTTTAATTCAATAAAAAAGTTAAAAAAATAAAAATTTAAAAAAAAAAAGAGAGAGAGAGAGAATCATCCTGAACTCCAGAGTACTTTGTCCTCCACAATCATTAAACTTTAAATCCATCAGGAAGTGAAATGTAGGAGGGATGGTTAAAGCATTGACTGGATTAATTTATCATTTATTCAGTCAGGAAATACTTTTTAACTCAATGTTTTTATATTCATTTTGAAAATATTCATGATTGTGGAGATTATCCTATTATAACTAATCATCCATTTACTACTGGAATTATCTTTTAACTTTCAATTTCCCTAAATTATAATCTCTCCTATACAAAAATCCAGACTACATTCTTTCATCAAATTATCTTGCCATAGACATCATGAAGATTATCTGTTTTCTTAAAACAAACAAGCAAAAAAACCCCACAACTTTGGTTATTTCTCTACAGTCCATTAAATAAGTTTGGGGTCAATAGTGTGTCATTGAGTCCTCCACAAAGCCAGGCCTCAACTTACCTTTTTAACCTTGTTTCCAAATACTTTCCTTTGGCAAGATATTTCTCCAGAATGGGTTAGTAGACTTTCAAGCTACAAAATAACATTTGAAATTGCATGGTTAGCTACAAGGTGATCTGTACAGAAGAAATAAATAGAAAAAGTGTGATCTATCTTCAAACAGAGTGTCTAACATATAAAAGCCAAATCCTCAGAAACAAAAATTAATTAAAAAAATTAATTTATATGCATAATGAATACATTAAGGGTTGAAGGAAGCTGTACCAAAAGTGGATGTTAGGAGTTTAGCTCCTAAATTCCTGCTGTGAATGATATAAGAAAAGCCTTTGAGCTTAGTCATGTCTAGAGAAAGGTAGAGCCCCAAGAAATTCAGATCCTTGAGGTTTGGGTACTGATGGATGGTCATCTTCAAATTAGACCCACTATTTACTCATTCTTGCATCATCCAGTTTCTGATAACATGTGTGTGCTCAGTCACTCAGTCATGTCTGACTCTTTGAGACCCCATGGACTGTAGCACACCAGGCACCTTTGTCCATAGGATTTCCCAGGCAAGAACACTGGAGTAGGTTGCCATTTCCTCTTCTGGGGATTTTCCCAATCCAGGGATCAAACCTGCACCTCTGGTGACTCCTGCATTGGTAGGAGGATTCTTTACCACTAAGCCACCTGGGAAGTCCTTCTGATACATAATACTCATTAAGTACAGATTAAATGAATGATAGTATATCACAATGTGCATATTCTTTACAATTGCCTGAAACATTAGGTTGGGTTTTCTTGGGCATTCAAGATATCCAGAAGCCACAAATTAATGATTATTTAGGAAATAATCATAAGTTTGGTAACTCTGAGCAGTATAGTCAGGAGATACTACTGCCTAAGGCCTATAAAGCAATGCATGAAAGTTAGATAATCCTATGTTTTTAATGTAATCTAAAAGCAAATATAAGTCACTAGAAAGAGGAAGGGTTATGAATAAAATAGAAATATATAGAGAATAGATTTGTGGTTTCCAAGGGGGAGATAAGAGGGGGAGGGATGGAGTGGTAGTTTGGGATGAGCAGATACAAACTGTAATGTAAAGAATAAATAACAAATAAGGCCCTACTGTATGGTACAGGGAACTATATTCAGTATCCTGTGTTAACCATCAGTTCAGTTCAGTTCAGTCGCTCAGTTGTGTACAACTCTTTGCGACCCCATGGACTGCAGCATGCCAGGCTTCCCTGTCCATCACCAACTCCCAGAGCTTACTCAAACTCATGTCCATCGAGTCATTGATGCCATCCAACCATCTCATCCTCTGTCGTCCCCTTCTCCTCCTGCCTTCAATCTTTCCCAGCATCAGGGTCTTTTCAAATGAGTCAGCTCTTCCCATCAGTGGCCAAAGCATTGGAGTTTCAGCTTCAGCATCAGTCCTTCCAGTGAATATTCAGGACTGATTTCCTTAGGATGGCCTGATTGGATCTCTTGCAGTCCAAGGGACTCCCAAGAGTCTTCTCCAACACCATAGTTCAAAAGCATCAATTCTTCGGCATTCAGCTTTCTTTATAGTCCAACTCTCACATCCATGCATGACTATTGGAAAACCATAGCTTTGACTAGACGGACCTTTGTTGGCAAAGTAATGTCTCTGCATTTTATGCTGTCTAAGTTGGTCATAGTTTTTCTTCCAAGGAGTAAGCATCTTTTAAGTTCATGACTGCAGTCACCATCTGCAGTGATTTTGGAGTCCCCCAGAAGTAAAGTCTCTCACTGTTTCCATTATTTCCCCATCTATTTGCCATGAAGTGATGGGACCAGATGCCATGATATTATTTTTCTGGATGTTGAATTTTAAGTCAACATTTTCGCTCTCTTCTTTCACTTTCATTAAGAGGCTCTTTAGTTCTTCTTTGGTTTCTGCCATAAGGGTGGTGTCATCTGCATATCTGAGGTTATTGATATTTCTCCCTACAATCCTGATTTCAGCTTGTGCTTCCTCCAGCCCAGTGTTTCTCATGATGTACTCTGCATATAAATTAAATAAGCAGGGTGACAATATAGAGCCGTGATGTACTCCTTTCCTGATTCAGAACCAGTCTGTTGTTCCATGTCCAGTTCTAACTGTCTGTTTTTGATCTGCATTCTGATTTTTGAGGGGGCAGGTCAGGTGATCTGGGATTCCCATATCTTTAAGAATTTTTCATAGTTTGTTGTGATAATCATAATGGAAAAGACCATAAATAAAATGTTTATAAATAGCTGAATTGCTTAGCTGTACAGCAGATATTAACACAAGATGGTAAAACAATATTTCAATAAGACACAAAATATAATGGAAATTTAATAGGGGACCTTAATAAGCAACCTTTGCTTTTGTGGGTCCAGCTCTAGGCAGGATAGAGAAACGAGATGATTTACTAAGTCAATGATCTGTCTTATTCACATGTATTTTAAGATGACCTTTTTCTTCTTAAATTTCAGGCTCAACAAGCAAATGTCTCAGGACTAAAATGCAATGAGAAAATTACTACAGAAAGAGAATGTTCTGCAGAAAGGGCACATACGCAAAATATCTTGATTGAAAAAGCTGTGGTCTCTGCCATTATGAATAGAACATGTACAATCTATTAGAAACAGTTTTATTTATCTGGGTCTACTCATAAAATTTCTGTTTTCTTTTTCTGGGTTTAACTCTGGGTCTGTAAGTTTGACTTGAAGACTCAGAATGCATCATGTCATGTCACATGGTCATGAAATTCACTGAAATCTCTTGACAGCCTCATGTGCCCAGTCTTTCCCTGGGCCTCCTTCCATCTCATGGCCTATACTGCAGCTCTCAGAATAAATCTCTATTTTCCATTATCTCTTCCTTGTTTCATACAATATTAATAACAATGACTACTACAAAGACCTACTATATAGTATAGGGAGCTCTTATCAGTATTATGTAAAAACCTAAATGGGAAAATAATTTGAAAAAGAATAATTTACATATATGTATAACTGAATCACTTTGCTCTATACCTGAAATTAACACAACATTGTTAATCAACTATTTATTGCTGTTGTTCAGTCACCCAGTCATGTCTGACTTTACAACCCCATAGACTGCAGCCCACCAGGTCTCCCTGTCCCTCACATCTCCTGAAGTTTGCCCAAGTTCATGTCTATTGCATCGGAGATGCCATACATCCATTTCATCCTCTGACACCCTCTTCTCCTTCTGCCCTCAATCTTTACCAGCATCAGGGACAGTTGGCTGTTCGTATCAGATGACCAAACTACTGGAGCTTCAGCATCAGCGTCTGTCCTTCCAATGAGTATTCAAGGTTGATTTCCCTTAAGATTGACTGGCTTGATATCCTTGCTGTCCAAGGGACTTTCAGAAGTCTTCTCTAGCACCACAGTTTGAAGACATCAATTCTTTGGCATTCTGCCTTCTTACAGTCCAGCTTTCACAACTGTAAGTGACTACTGGGAGGACCACAGCCTTGACAATATGGACTTTGTCTGCAGAGTAGTCTCTGGTTTTCAACACACTGTCTAGGTTTGTCATAGCTTTCCTGACAAGAAGCAATCACATTCTCCTTTCATGAGACTGCAGTCACCATTCACAGTGATTTTAGAGCCCAAGAAGAGGAAATCTGTCATTGCTTCCACCTTTCCCCCTTCTATTTGCCATGAAGTAATGGGACTGGGTCCCACGATCTTAGTTTTGTTAATCTTTAGCTTTAAGCTGGCTCTTTCACTCTCCTTCTTCACCCTCATCAAGAGTCTATTTCTTCTTAGCTTTCTGCCATTAGAGTTGTATCACCCATATATCTAAGGTTGTTGATGTTTCACATATCTCTCTTGATTCCAGCTTGTAACTCATCCAGCCAGGCATTTCTCACGATGTGCTCAGTGTATAGGTTAAACAACCATACTCCAATATAAAATAAGAAGTTAAAATTTTTTTAAAAAGGCTTCTTTCAAGAGTGAGTAAGGAGCAATGAGAAGAAAGCAATCCTTCCTTGCACTTTACCAGGACTCTGTTAGCAAAAGGGACCTAAGCAGTTTGGGTTAAAAGTAACTGAGATATTCTTCTTCTGTTATAATTGTCTTGGTTTGCATCTTGTGATTTATCATATTAAGATAGGTTTTTTTTGCATCATTCCCCTCTAAAGGATTTGTTCCATTTCAATGCTGGGTCAAGACATATTTTTACTGCCTTTGATGTTTTATATCATCTGAGATGGGGATCAAGTAATTGTGGCCTTGAAGAGAAGGGGTGGGAGTACTTAGAAGCACTGGCAAATCTAGCTGTCAAAGCTACCATGGGCTAGAGTGGTATCTTGACGTATCAGATGGCAGAGTACATCAGTGGATGCATTAAGAGAAGTCTTAAACAGAGCCTAAGGAAATTGCTATTAAATATGTGCTTGAGTCAGTTAGGGTTTATGTAGGTTTAGGCTGGTATGTTAGAGAATATTTTGGCTGGATTGGAACTGAACTATCCATAGAGATTATTAAGTTTCATGTCACTTCACACTTGTGTTACTTATAGCCTTTCTGTCCTGAACTAGGTATGAGCTCAAATGAATCTTTTGCTTACTCTATTCTAATTGTAAGTAATATGCGAAAATGCAAATAGAAGGCAGGGAGGGAATGGGATTGAGAGAAGGGGCTTATTGCTGGTGTACTGTAGGCACAGAAGAAAAGGATGTGATCTCGCATGAAAGACCAGGATCAGGGATAGTTCAGGTCAGTTCCGTCACTCAGTCGTGTCTGACTCTTTGCGACCCCATGAATCACAGCACGCCAGGCCTCCCTGTCCATCACCAACTCCGGAGTTCACTCAAACTCATGTCCATCAAGTTGGTGATACCATCCAGCCATCTCATCCTCTGTTGTCCCCTTCTCCTCCTGCCCCCAGTCCCTCCCAGCATCAGGGTCTTTTCCAATGAGTCAACTCTTCGCATGAAGTGGCCAAAGTATTGGAGTTTCAGCTTTAGCACCAGTCCTTCCAATGAACACCCAGGACTGATCTCCTTTAGGTTGGACTAGTTGAATCGCCTTGTAGTCCAAGGGACTCTCAAGAGTCTTCTCCAACACTACAGTTCAAAAGCATCAATTTTTTGGTGCTCAACTTTCTTTACAGTCCAACTCACATCCATACATGACCACTGGAAAAACCATAGTCTTGACTACATGGACCTTTGTTGGCAAAGTAATGTCTCTGCTTTTGAATATGCTATCTAGGTTGGTCATAACTTTCCTTCCAAGGAGTAACTGTCTTTTAATTTCATGGCTAGTACAACTATGTAAAAATGTCATGACTCGGTATAGCTGGGGAAGTCTGTAGATTCAGTGCAATCCTAATTAAAATCCTAACAGACTTTTTTGTAGGTTTCAATAATCTAATTTTAAAATTTATGTGGCAAGGAACAATTTACATTGAAAAGTTAGAAAATTGCAGAACTCACAATCCCTCATTTAAAATCTTATTATAATGCTGTAATAACCAAGATGGCATGGAATTAGTGAAAGAATAGACATAAAGATCAATGGAACAGAATAGAGTCCAGATATATATGTCCAGATTAATATAGTCAATTTATTATTGATAAAGGTACAAAAGTAATTAAGGAAAATGTCTTTTTAACAATAGTTTTGGAAAAATTAGATGTCTATTTGAGTAAAATAGAACTTCAGCCTATTCCTCCATCTTATATAAAATTAACTCAAAGTGGATCATGTACATGCAGATAAACTGTTAAACTATGAAACTTCTAGAAAAAGAAAGATAAAAAATATGTGATTTGAACTAAGCAGAGAGTTCTACATAACTTCAAAGTGTGGTCCTTTGAACTTTTTAAAAAATAATAAATTGGATGTTACCAAATTCTTAATCTAATGCTATGCAAAAAATTATAATCAGAGAATAAATAAGGCAAGCTGCAGACTGGAAAAAATACTTTCAGATCATAATTGTCAAAGTACTTGTATGCAGAATATATAGAGAACTTCTAAAAGTTCAACAGTAAGAACAAATTCAATTAGAAAACACGAAAAATTTCAATAGACATCCTGCCAAAGAAGATCAGTTCAGTTCAGTCACTCAGTCATGTCCAACTCTTTGCGACCCCGTGAACCACAGCACTCCAGGCCTCCCTGTCCATCACCAACTCCCAGAGTTTACTCCAACTCATGTCCATTGAGTTGGTAATGCCATCCAACCATCTCATCCTCTGTTGTTCCCTTCTCCTTCTGCCCCCAATCTTTCCCAGCATCTAGGTCTTTTCAAAAGAGTTAGCACTTCCCATCAGGTGGCCAAAGTATTGGAGTTTCAGCTTCAACATCTGTCCTTCCAATGAATAGTCAGGACTGATTTCCTTTAGGATGGACTGGTTGGATCTTGTTGCAGTTCAAGGGACTCTCAAGAGTCTTCTCCAACATCACAGTTCAAAAGCATCAACTCTTCAGCGCTCAGCTATATAGTCCAACTCTTACATCCATACATGACTGCTGGAAAAACTGTAGCATTGACTAGACAGACCTTTGTTGTAAAAGTAGCATCTCTACTTTTTAATAGGCTGTCTAGGTTGGTCATAACTTTTCTCCCAAGGAGTAAGTGTCTTTTATTTTCATGGATGCAGTCAGCATCTGCAGTGATTTTGGAGCCCCCAAAATAAAGTCTGCCACTGTTTCCACTGTTTCTCCATCTATTTGCCATGAAGTGATGGGACCAGATGTCATGATCTTTGTTTTCTGAATGTTGAGCTTTAAGCCATCTTTTTCACTCTCCTCCTTCACTTTCATCAAGAGGCTCCTTACTTCTTCACTGTCTGCCATAAGAGTGGTATCATTTGCATATCTGAGGTTATTGATATTTTTTCTGGCAATCTTGATTCCAGCTTGTGCTTCAGCCAGCCCAGCATTTCTCATGATGTACTCTGCATATAAGTTAAATAAGCAGGGTGACAATATATAGCCTTAATGTACCCCTTTCCCTATTTTGAACCAATCTGCTGTCCCATGTCCAGTTCTAACTGTTGCTTCCTGACCTGCATACAGATATCTCAAGAGGCAGGTCAGGTGATCTTTTATTCCCATCTATTGAAGAATTTTCCACAGTTTGTGGTGATCTACACAGTCAGAGGCTTTGGCATAGTCAATAAAGCAGAAATAGATGTTTTTCTGGAACTCTCTTGCTTTTTCGATGATCCAGTGGATGTTGGCAATTTGATCTCTGGTTCCTCTGCCTTTTCTAAAACCAGCTTGAACATCTGGAAGTTCATGGTTCACGTATTGTTGAAGCTTGGCCTGGAGAATTTTGAGCATTACTAGTGTGTGACATGAGTGCAATTGTGTGGTACTTCGAACTTTCTTTGGCAGTGCCTTTCTTTGGGATTGGAATGAAAACTGACCTTTCCCAGTCCTGTGGCCACTGCTGAATTTTCCAAATTTGCTGGCATATTGAGTGTAGCACTTTCACAGCATCATCTTTTAGGATTTGAAATAGCTCAACTGGAATTCCGTCACTTCTACTAGCTTTGTTTGTAGTGATACTTCCTAAAGCCCACTTGACTTCACATTCCAGGATGTCTGGCTCTAGGTCAGTGATCACACCATCGTGATTATCTGGGTCGTGAAGATCTTTTCTGTACAGTTCTTCTGTATATTCTTGCCACCTCTTTCTAATATCTTCTGCTTCTGTTAGGTCCATACCATTTCTGTCCTTTATTGAGCCCATCTTTGCATGAAGTGTTCCCTTTTTATCTCTAATTTTCTTGAAGAGATCTCCTGTCTTTCCCATTCTATTGTTTTCCTCTATTTCTTTGCACTGATAACTGAGGAAGGCTTTCTTATCTCTCCTTGCTCTTCTTTGGAACTCTGCATTCAAATGGGTATGTCTTTCCTTTTCTCCTTTGCTTTTCACTTCTCTTCTTTTCACAGCTATTTGTAAGGCCTTCTCAGACAGCCATTTTGCTTTTTTGCATTTCTTTTTCTTGGGATGGTCTTGCTCCCTGTACAATGTCATGAACCTCCGTCCATAGTTCTTCTCTCACTGTGTCTATTACATCTAGTCCCTTAAATCTATTTTTCGCTTCCACCGTGTAATCGTTAGTATTTGATTTAGTTCATACCTGAATGGTCTAGTGGTTTTCCCTGCTGCTATGTCGCTTCAGTCATGTCCGACTCTGTGCGACCCCAGAGATACAGCCCACCAGGCTTCCCCGTCCCTGGGATTCTCCGGGCAAGAACACTGGAGTGGGTTGCCATTTCCTTTTCCAATGCATGAAAGTGAAAAGTGAAAATGAAGTCGCTCAATCGTGTCTGACTCTTAGCAACCCCATGGACTGCAGCCTACCAGGCTGCTCTGTCCATGGGATTTTCCAGGCAAGAGTACTGGAGTGGGGTGCCATTGCCTTCTCTGTGGTTTTCCCAAAATCACACTGATTATGTTTTCTGCAGCCAAAGATGAAGAAGATCTATACAGTCAGCAAAAGCAAGACCGGGAGCTGACTGTATAGATCTTCTTCATCTTTGGCTGCAGAAAATATAATCAGTGTGATTTTGGTATTGACCATCTGGTGATGTCCATGTGTAGAGTCTTCTCTTGTGTTGTTGGAAGAGGGTGTTTGCTATGACCAGTGCATTGTCTTGGCAGAACTCTGTTAGCCTTTGCCTTCCTTCATTCTGTACTCCAAGGCGAAATTTGCCTGTTACTCCAGGTGTTTCTTGACTTCCTACTTTTGCATTCCAGTTCCCTATAATGAAAAGTACATCTTTTTTGGGTGTTCGTTCTAGAAGGTCTTGTAGGTCTTCATAGAACCATTCAACTTCTGCTTCTTCAGCATTACTGGTCAGGGCATAGACTTGGATTACCATGATTTACTTGGATTTACCATAAGGAAAAATTATGGGAAGAGAAAACAGACCAGTGGTTGCTAGAATTTAAGTCCAGAGTCTCTGACCACAGAGACAGCATGAGGAAATGTTTGGGGATGAGGAATGCATCTGTATCTTGTGTGAGGTGGTAGATATATTACTCTATGCATTTATCAAAGGGCTTCCCAGGTGGGTCATTGGTAGAGAATCTACCTGCCGTTGCAGGAATCACAGGAGACAGGGTTCAGTCCCTGCATCAGCAAGATTCCCTGGAGAACTGAATGGCAACCTGCTCTAGCATTCTGGCCTGGAGAATATCATGGACAGAAGAGCCTGGTGGGCTATAGTACATGATGTCACAAAAGCATTCCACACAACTGAGCATACATCAAAACCCATAGAGCTGTCCACCAGGGAGAGGTAATTTTACTCTTTGTAAATTTTTTTTAATTTAATTTTATTTTTAAACTTTACATAATTGTATTAGTTTTGCCAAATATCAAAATGAATCCATCACAGGTATACATGTGCTCCCCAAAAGAGTCGGACATGACTTAGCCACTGAATAACAACAAATTTAAAAATAAAACAATTATGAAACATAGAATGGATTGGTTTAGCAAAAGGTAATGTCTCTTTTAGTTTGATTTAACTCTGAATACTAATCATTATAATGTCTGGATCAAGTGATGGTCCTGCAGACAAAAAAGGTATTAAAGATTTATGGGAAACATGGAAGTGATGAGAGCAAAGGAACAGGTAAGAAAATGAGAGTGATATGGATTGAGTGCAGTGTATTGTGACCTCATTTCTAGGCTGTTAAAATGCATGATTTATCTTCATATTGATGATTATTACTATACTCATTTGATGGACAGTGAAACCTAGGCTTGTCCAGAGGAAAGAGAACATTTTCTGAGGATACACTTCTGTATACAGAATACATAACACCAACCCAGGACTATCATTCAGGAAGAGTCATGAAAATGAGGAAATGCATAAGAAAGCATTAAACAAAATTCTGCTTACAGTTTAACAATTTTCTCAGTTTTTTGACAATAATTCTAAATAGTCTTGGGGATATGATTGAGAAACACTGGCTGGTTGATAATGCAAATACATGGAGTTATAGATATTAAAAGAG